>NC_077224.1:80910704-81015124 GCF_024763615.1 Phlebotomus papatasi | reverse complement strand
TTAACGATAGAAGCCAAGATGCAAATCTAGAATTTCCAAGATGCAATTCCGGGGTTCTGGTCAATTTTATGGAAACTTTGAAGGCTTCTCCGCAGTAAGTCTTTCAAGAAAAGCCTCCTTGGTAAGGGGTAAATAAGTGGTACTCACAGAGTGAACCGTGAGCGGCGATCGACAAAATAATGCCGATCTGGGCCTAATAATCGGCGGATTGGAACAATTTGGCCAGAAATCGACAGATCGGTATGAAATTGACAAACTGACGCAAGATCGGCAGATCGGCACTCGAGTGAACCATTATTTCGATTACGTTAAACACCGTCTGTCGGCTTAAGGGTAGAATCACATTAACAGTAAAATGCTCACCGTCACCGTTAAAGCCTCTCCGTATTTCGTTAATTTACGTTTTTTCATTGCAATTCTTACGTAAATTCTCAATTACCGTGTTACCTTATCTCATACTCGGTGGCACTAGTCGAAAATAATATAAGAAAATTGAAGAAATGAAACGAAAATGCGATAAACGGTGAGCAAAAAAAAAACTGTTAGAGAAATTAATCCTACAGTTTTTCTTGCTCACCGTTTATCGCATTTTCGTTTAATTTATTCAATTTTTTATAATATTTTCAACTAGTGCCACCGAGTAATATAAGGTAATACGGTAATGGAAAATTCGTGTAAGAATTGCAATGAAAATGCGTAAATCAACGAAATTCAGTGAGCATTTTACTGTCAATGTGATTCTGCCCTAAATCGTAAATGTATCTAGGGCTTTAGGTATCAAATACGAAAAATAAAAATATTAAACAAGAACAGTAGAATTAATTAAATAAATTTTTATAAAAGATGTATAACAAAGACTAAAAATGTATACTCGTACCAGAGTTAATGCTTTTGAAAAAAGCTTATTTGGGCATTTCTAAAAGTTGCTGTTCAATCATTCAATTCTGTTTTCAATTGCGTGCGACAATGGTGCGTTTAAGGGCGAAATAATCCAAGGTTGATGGTTCATGGCACGTTTCCAGGCTTGGCCTTTTTATTTTAATTGAAAGGCTGAGATTTTGAAGAACGAAAAATAAAAAGTAGATGATGTAATACAGGAAAAATCACTTTTAGTTTAGTGACAAAAATCACTGAATAAAATTCTCGATAGTGCCTCTGGGATTGTCCATTGGAAAGGGGATGGGCAATTTCCCAGGAAGTATTAAATTGCACCTAATTCTCAGATTCTCGCATGAATAATTTTCTCATTTCAGGGCCAATACACTTTCCCCACCGGATACTACTGAAAGCCATAAGCAAGTCAATGAATATTGCGTAGGGGTTGATCCTCCCTCACCATCCATATCATCTTCATTTTTCTTGCTACAGCCTCCTTGGCACTTCAACCCCTCAAAGGGGGATGAGAGCTATATCACTCGGAGACTACATGAGTGGAGCTTATCGGGTTCTGCAGCCACTCGCATGAATGGATGCTCTCTTCCAGGCCAAGGAATCGACGGAAGCCCTCCTGAAAGCCTCTCTTCTTTCACTAACCCGATTTTACATAGCTGCTGTATTAAACTCAAAGTCATCCAGCAGATATTTTATGCCTTAAGATTTTATACACACACATACCCCACCACAGCATAATGTTTCGCCCATGATACATAATATAATAATAAATTGAATCAATTGAGCAAATTACGCATAACTTTTGAAAAAGGCTCGCGCAAGAGCTCACAAATAAGCTTCAGGCTCTCTCGACTATGTAATTTAAGTGATTGGCGTGGGTGTCAGAAGCACCATCGAGTTTGAAGAAGCATGAGTATGAAAGTGCAAATACATTTTATATGATAATAATAGTATAGCCAAGAGCTTTCGCCATCAAACACTCTATTCCGACATTTTAAAAATTCATTGGTAAACTTTGAAAGTTTCGGAAAAATTAAAACTTTTCATTGTTGGTTCGTCTTAAATAGAGCATAGTCTTTTAGAGCAGATGTGTCCAACTAGTCAATTGCAATATGTACGTGAAACTATTAAAATTTTAAATAACTGAGCTATCTTAGTAAATTTATAGCGAATGAAATTTTATTTTTTGTTTATTCACAGTAGTTAAAACTTTTGATAAAGCTGATAAAACTTAATATTAAGACTGAACTGGTGAGAAGAATAACACTGCATTGAATGCTGCATTGAAAAAGGGATGGAAAGGCGTCCCAGACTTTGCAAAGCACTCGAACTTATGACTTAGATGCTAAAATACCTCAAAAGTACTTTCGCATCATTTACTGTTTACCAATTTCCAACCGATTTAAACTGATTCATAAATCAGTTAAAAGATCCCCAAAATAGTTCTAAGAGTAATGGAATTGATTTTCAGAAGATTACTTATTGGTTCATAACCGGTTTATTACCGGTTAAGAACCGTTTTGAACTGATTTATAAATCACTCGAAACAGTGCACAAATTACAGCTTAAGAGCAATAAAATTGAATTTCAAATAATAATCGGTTTCATAACCGGTTTATCACTGATTCAGACTCAATCTGTTGAAGGCAGTTTTCGAGTCAGAACCGATTCGGACAAATGAAAAAATAAATTCGAGAAACATACATCAATTACGGGTACTTTACCGATTCATGACCGGTTAAATTCGATATTATCCTGGTTGAAAATTTTAGGATCTTTCAAAATAATACAGTTTTAAGCAAATCGGTTGAAAAATAAGACCTCCAAAGTGGTTAAACTTTGACCTTTGAAAATTCGATATCGAAATGTTTTTCAAACATAGAGTTACGTCCCACGATCATAAATCATATATTGGGTGTCTCCGTTTTTGAATCGACATAAGAATGTGGAAATGTTTATATTAATTTTTCTGAGAATGTTTATCTTTCAAAGTTTCGGCTTATATGGATCACTCTTTGATGTTTAATTGATAAAGAATCACAATGTTTATATTACCTTGAAAAGGAATGTACTTCTTGCGAAATTCAAATCGGCATAAGATCATAAAATTCTAAAAATAGATATATGATAAAAGGCAAAGAAGATCGAAGGGAGGGCAATCATATAAATATCACGTATCAATAGAAAGAAGAGAGAATAAAAAGGACATCCAAAGAAGTAAGACGTCTTCTTTATTTCCAAATGCTGATATCCCCGCTCGAAAATCCTAATTATAGGTCTCAAGGACGAAACATTCGCCTTGACTACATCTAAAACAAAATCAAAAATGAAAAAAATCTAGGAGCCGTTTTCGAAATAAATCAAAACACACGGCTTTGGAGAAGAAGGAGAGGGGTGTGAAAAAAAGGAAAAAAGACTGTCCTAGATAATATTGACTTATGCGAGGGTCGTCGAAGATCAGATTTCAAATATCTCTTACATTTTGGCCTCTAGCCGTATCACAAGTTGGAAAAAGTGGATTGTATAATTGGTCTCTCTTTGAGTTCGAGCAGTCAAAACAGAAAATTCTTAAAGACTTTGTGTTCTTCGGGAACTAGATTAAACTACTAGTTCAAAAATCGTTTTCTAGAAGATAAATGAAGACCATATTTATTAGAAAAATAGGCAAACTAATTTAGCGTAAATTTGTCGTTAATTGATTAAAAAAAAAATAATTGTGTAAAAACAGTGATGTGTTTTTACTTACGGCCTCGTTGCAATTTTTGTCAGAAAATGATTCCGGATATCAAAAATGTGATGTACTATATTAAACACATCAAATATTCTTAATTTTATGGTTTTTCAAAATCATTTTGTGACAATAGTTGCAGATTTTTGAGAGGAATACCGCAATCCTAAATTTCCGAAAATTGGTGATGAAACACAGCCAGAGTTTCAATAAAAGAAAACATTCAAACCTCATTTTCGAAAGCCAAAGAAAATATATTTTGTTTTTCATATGGCTATATGGATCTGTTTGAATTTGACAGCCGTATACATCTAATAAAATGTGAAAAATAAATAACGAAAAGACATTCTTACTTCTCGTTTCGTCCACGTGGTGGCTGGAGTATTTCATTTTCGAATTTCGAAGTGTCTCGAGTGTCAACTTGAATCGACATTGAAATTGAATTGATATTGAACTCAACTTGAATTGAAGTTCATTCTTTGAAAGAGAAATCAGAAAATTTATATTGGCTCCGTTCAGTAAAAAGAAATCCGAAAAAGTTAAAATAACATTCCGGAAATGTTTATTTCTCTCTAAAGTATTGATCCGAAATCGGTGTAAATATTACGCTTTTTAGGTGTATTATGGGTTAAAGTTACCCTTTTTCATGCTAATTTTATCTTTAGAAAAGTGTAAAATTAACATTAAAAAATGTTGATATATTTTTACACCTAAAAAGTGTTAAAGTTATGAGGAAAAAAAGTTACTCGCACCCCTGTTTTTTTCTCAATGTAAGTAATAACCTTTCGAAGAGACAAAACTACTTCAAAACCAAGCCAAACCTTTTCGAAAATCTACCGGAAGGCTAAGGTGCACGTTCACGTACTCGCCGCTTTAGCGCTGATTGTTCATTAACAACTTATTGTTTAATTTCCAAATTAAAGTTTTTGTCTACATTTTCCCAAGTAAAATCATTGAACACGATAGGAATGGAAAATTTCCTGAAAAAACTCCTTACACAGCCCATTACGTTTTTTGTTAATTCCACAAATTAACTAATTAAATATTAAATTCTTTATAATTAATTTTTCTCTGAATAATTAGGAAGTGTACCTAAATTTATGCGAGATATTTACAAGATTACAAATGAAAGATCTCCTGAAACATTGCATTGAGGCACGAAATCCTGAAACCCCATTGTTTCAGCTTTTGTGGCTGAAGTCGATTGTAGCCGCCAACGGGTAAGTTGAGTGTAAAAAGCTCCGGAGCATCCAGCATTATTGATGATTTATGGAGCAAGAAAAGCTTCCCAAATCGCCGTACGAGGGAATGTGTGCGTGTCAATGATGTGGTAAGGTTCTAAATGTTCTCGCCAAATGTGCTCTTTCAACCAACAATTCCCGAGGACACAGGAGGAAGTGAGAAAACACTGGGTGAATTTATAAGCTATCCCGATAGTTTATGTTTTATTGCATTCTCTCAATTTTCTGGATATTACTTCTCACCTCAGAAAATTACCACTTGAGGTCGAACAATACAATCACCAATTGCAATTATTAATATCCATGCTGAAAACTGTTCACTCAACGGACTTTTTCATTTCACTTGGGGGAAAAATTACAATTCAGTTGGATTGGCGTAGTCTTCGGATGGAAAATGGAAATTGTGTGAAAATCAATTTCCTCGCAATTGATGATTATCATGGGGAAAATATTCTGGACATTCAATATCCAATCCCATTGACATTATTTCCATTCAGGGAGTGCCTGTTCATTGAAATTTATTTACATTTTTTATTGCTCGAACTCTAAGGGAGAGCTTTATTGATTTAGGTCATCACCCAAGTGATAGATTTTTTTTTCGTAAAATTTTGGAATTTACAAATTTTGCTATTTGTTTGTTTCTCGTCTGATTTTTACAGACCCAGAAGTCAAAATAGATGGAATTTTAATAACTGCCAAAACCTAAAATTTAACTGATTGAGCTAAAATTTTAGTATGTTGTAGCTTATGCCAAGACCTTTTCAGAACATATATGTAATATGACGTAGGTCAAGCCATTGCTTGGATATAGGTGCTGAAAATTAAAAACTTTGACACCTTTATGAATACAGAACTACGGAGTGCTTCCATTAATGAAACCATCACTAAAAATATAGCAGCGTAATCATTAGGTGACACGATCTAACAAAGTAAGAAAAAAATAAATAACGCCTTAAATATTCTTAGTGTTTAATAAAACATTTCGTTTAGGCTCACGATCTTCAAGGTTAAAAGGAAAGACCGCCAAAATATGAATATTTCAAAATTTTAAACTTTGAACCTCTATAGGGAGACCGGGGCAGAATTAGCCATACATAGAATTAAACTGTGGGATGTTATAGCTTGTCTTAGAAGGAATGTTGAGGAAACTACTATTTATTCCTAATAAACACCCATCTTCTTATTCATTGAAATATTTATCAGCCTGATACACATATTTTTTTTTACAAATTATGCGCAATGTAGATTTTCATTTGCTGGCTAATTCTACCCCGCTCTCCCTTACCTAGGTAAATATGACATAGGCTAGAACATAGTTCTAAAAAGGTCTTGCCATCAGCTACAACATACTAGAATTTCACTCCAGTCGGACTATTTTTAGGTTTTGACAGTTATTCAAAATGACGGACAGAAACGTCAAATCTATCTATCCACGATATCTTGTAGATCTCGAGCATTTTAGCCTTACATGTGAAGATCTTCATTGTAAAAAATCGACTTATTCGATTTATATTCTGACAAGTCGAATTCATGGACAAAATTGAACATATTCTTTGCAACTTTTTAACATATACCCCCAATTCTCAGATAAAGAAGCCTGAAGATTAAAGTTAAAGCTTTAAATTTGACACTAAAGATTTAGAATTCCGAGTTACAGGAATTTTGGATAAAACAGCCTTTAGCGCCCCTTAAGAAATTTGATTATCCAAGATGTCAAAACAAGACGTTCAGTTTTAATGGTGCATAGGTTCCGATTTATTGTCAATAAAAGAACAATCTCCACAGTCCCTCCTCTCCTCAGTTATCTCCGAACTATCGGCCGTTGCTCCAGCAAACACCAAATCGATTCAGCAGAAGGCACAGGAAGATACTCATACAGATTTCCCAGTTTCAGAATTTTGTCTGGTAAAAAATGATCAATTTAGGTCAATTAATTTCAAGTGGTAAGTAATATCAAATAAGAAGTGGCTGTAGATAAGTGATGAGGTCAATTCATGTTCCCAGGAGCTTCATCTGGACCAAAGGAAAAACGAAGGGTCCCAACCGCCCCAACACATTTCTCAGCCAAAAGGAGTGCTTCGTCAATTTTGTCCTGGAACACAGAGAAACACTTTGGACGCATTAAGTGACAGATCTTTGGTCAAATCTGACAGAAAAATTGAATTCTATGGAGCCACCCGAGAGGAACACTTCGCAAACATATGTAAATGATCAACTACATCACACTCCATAACAATTGACTTAAACAATTGAAAATCTCAAATTGAACTGAACTTAAAGGCTTAAAAGGTCTTCTCGAGCAGCATTTAAATTAAAGGCGATTTATAGACGTTTGATATCTTTAATTCTGTAAAACTTTAGCGTAGAATTCGAAATTTACAGTCTTAGAGGTTTAAATAAATTTGATACTTTAAAATTCAAGATTTTTATCAGAGAATATGAATCGATCTTGAAAGGGCGATTTAAAGATTTGAGACTTAAAGATTTATCTCAGAATTGGGGGGATAGTCTGAAAATCGTAAAAGGCAAAATTTTACAAAGATGCAGAGAACTCTCGGATTCAACATCCTACTGAATGTTTCTTCCAATTAATCAAATTAAAATATTCTTATAAAATTTTCTCACTGTATAGTGGAGCCATTTCATTCAAAATGTGGACAAAATCTTAATTCTGAGACGATCATACTGGGAAGTAAGGCACTTTTGAATTAGGGCACCTCAAAAAAACAGGGCTTTTTTCTCTTAAAATGGAACTGAACCTTACAATGATATAATTCAGTTCCACCAAGTAATAATGAAGCTAAATTACATAATGATAAGGCTCAGTGCCATTTAAAAATAGAAGAAAAATGCCCGATTTTAAAGTTGACCCATTTCAAAAGTGCCCGACTCCCCCTTAAATAGGTTATTTGGGGTTCCTGAATACATTTTTGGTGAAAAGAATTTTAAAAATTTTAGGGGAAAAGGAGTAAAACGTACGTAGGGCTCATCAACACCAATAAATCGTATTGAATAAGTCAAACGGTTAGGGATAGGGACTTAAGACCTTCAAAGGACCCCTATAATTTGGCCTCTCATTATTAACATGCCTTTCATTTACCCTTCACCTGCAAAACCTAAACATGTCGTGCGATTATTTTCAATTTTGACGATTTTTTTTCAATTTTTTCAATTTTTTTCTTTTGAACTTTTGCATTCTGTGGTCCGTTTTCTGAATAAGGTATGATTTCTTAAAAAAATACACTTAGCTGTACCATTTAGGGTACATCCGACAAAATCCAAAAATGAGGGAAAAAAATCTTGGAAGAGGTGATTTTAAAAATCTCTATAATGTAGGATAGGTTAATTTGGAATGATGTCTAATTTGGAACATTGAGATATCCTAATAGTTTTCGATGGCAAAAGGAAGAAACAGCAATAAAGTATTCTCGAATGTAAAATATTGTACTTCTTCATGGTTTCCTTTTATTCTTTGACCATCTGAAAAAGTGAGAAAATCTTAAAATTCCCAATTGGATAATATTTCAAATTACACCATCTTACCCTAGGCCACTATTTTTAAACGATTCTAATAAAAGTTTTGGGAAAATGTACTAGAAGGAAACCGGAATTCGTCGGGATAATGGAGTCACTCTTGGAAAAACGACAATCCATTGTCGTTTTTGTGGATTGTCGTTTTTCCAAGAGTGACTCCATTCCCCCGACGAATTCTGGTTCCCTTCTAGTAAATTTCCCTAACGTCGGTTTTTTCAATACAATTTGGGAAAATGTAACAAAAATACGTTTGGTCCAGTCAAAAAATGTTGAAAAAATAGGTTTTTACCGTTTCGGCCTTATTTGTTCGAAAATGTTCGTAAAATGTTCGACAGGAAAACAAATATTTACGAACAAATGACAAAATTTTACGATGATTTTTGTGTGTTTACGAACAGTTACGAACAAATATTTGTAAAAGTACAATAAATGTTCGTCAAATGATCATGTTACGAACAATGTTTTTAAAAAAAAGTACAAACTTTTACGAACTTGTTTGTGGGTTTAACGAAACACGAGCATTTCGTAACTCCCCCATAGGAATTCACAAACATTTACGAAAATTTTTACAAAATACTTCTTTCTGTGTAGTGTCAAGAGGCTTTTACTGTGCACCGGTGAACAGCATAAGAGTTCTTTAATGCTTTTAGATCGATTTTCTCCAGAGGGGGGTTACTAACTCTAAGATGGCGGTGGCTATTTATCCACAAATCAACATTTTTGATTATTAAGTGACTCGTTTTATTGATTACCTCGTAAGATTCCATCCCGAAAAATCCTTTAAAAATTTATTATTCAAACACTGTCTTCTAGAGATATTTCCAAGTAAGTGTACCAAGGACCTGGGAATATTCTTAAAAATCTATAAAAAATCCCCCTTTAGCCCATATTCAACTTTAATGAGTGTTGCGGATAAAGTGAAATCCCTAAATCTCCAAATTTCTCCATCGCGTTCAATCTTTCGGAATCCCTTCAAATTTGTCATTTTCATAAATTTTCTTGGTCGATGTTTGTCTATCATTTCCTCAATATCAAAGCTCCAATCATTAGAAACCTCGAAGACCATGGAAAACGACTTTATCTCGTAATACATCGTCACTGAGTTGGATAATTAGTTTAAGTAAAACGATGGGTCGTCTCTCTATTTTCACCCATAATCGTGGTCTTCATAAATTGGATTAGGGACCACTTAACGAATTGATTGGGAATAGAATATCCCAGCTAAAGGCACCCTCCATTAAATTCCAAGATGTATTCGTCTCAACGCTTTTGCAGAAAAGAAGGACACATTTCTATACACTTAAGTATATATACTTGGCGTATTGATTGATTGCCGAAAAATATTCCTGTAACACTCTTTGCTACAGAAATCTGATAAATTTACAATGGAGGTTCTCCTGTCGAGAAATTTGGCACTTCAAATGTGATATTTGTACACAATTCTTTTCTATGTAAACCCTACAATGAATTCAACGACCATTTTCCACCGTAGAATTGAATTGTGGTATCAAATTATTTGTTTGAACTGGCTTTCATTCAATTCTTTGTGTCCACTTTCTGTTCGAGTTTCCATTCTTCATAGGAAAATTTCAATGACTCCATGCAGTCAGTGGGGAAAATCGTGAGCATATTAAAATAAAAAAAAACAAAGACACAGGGAAATTCGCGGAATGTTCAAGCTCATTTGATTGATTTTTACGGGTACAGAGCGGTAAATAGTTTAAACAAGTTCATAAATCATCTGAAATCCACCTTAATATTAAATGAAGCTGAATTTAAATAAAAATAATTAATAAAAATTAAAAAAAAATAATAATAATAATTATTATTATTTATTGCTCATAAAAGTTCTAAAATTAGAGCTACGGACAAGTTGCAAATTATGCAAAATAAAGTTTGTAAAGTAGTCAATCATCTTTCTTTACTCAAAAACAATTCCAATTGAGTTTAAAAATGTATAAGAATATAAACATTGCTTTGAGTAATAAATCTGACACCTTATTATAAGAGAAATCTAATATCGTCCAACTTGTATAAAATATCGTACAATAAGTTCAACGCCCTTCTGGTAGTCTTTCAAGTTTTCTACAACAGCATCAAATTCTTAGAAACAACGTTTTCCTTTCCTACGGACATTGTATGACCTATTCCTATACACTTGTATGTAAAAGGAAAAATAAATTATTATTACTATTGTAAGAACCACAAACGAAAAACAAATCGAATTTTGGGTACTAAAATAAATGGACGAAATTAAAAATCTACCCTAAATTGTAAACCACTGATGAAAAGTCTATTTCTTACATGACGCAAAACCAATCACTATAAACTTTCGACTGTAAACACTAAACCTCCTTTGATTTTCACAATTTTATTCTTCACGACGCGACGTATAGAGAATGGATGTCCTCTTGATCAGGTATCGACTATGGCAGGGAAAGTCACGAGTAGGCAAGAAGTGTTACACTGCACTTGGACTTGAAGCACACCTTCTGTCGTAATGTTATCCGTTCGACTGATTCATACAGATTCAATACCTGATCAAGAGGACATCCATCCTCGAAAATCTCCTCGTCTTGATTGAAAAGAATTTAGAGAAGATAAATCATATGACTAAGCCTTAGGTCTGAATCTTGTATAATTTAAAGTAACTTTCTTTAAAGATTAAAATTGCTAATACTATATCAGAATTTACTTTTTCTTCATTCTTTAAATCAATTGATACTTTTCTTAAGTCATCAAATTAAAGTTTCTTAAAATTAAAGTTTTTATAAGGTTAAGCTATATTGTTAAGCTTTTGGTCTAAAGCCCGTATAGCCCGTTTAGTCTGCAAATCGTGTTATGGGCTTAACGCCCTTACGGCTTATGACGAGAAATGAATTAAAGTAATTAAAATCAAAATAATGATTAGACTACTTTCTAATCAGGTTACCACTAAGCCGTCTCCCGGTTTAAATCCTAAGTCTGTCTAGGGAATTGCGGTCCATTAATATTCGTCCATCGAACTAAACAAGCATATCAATAATAGGGAAATCGGAAGTCGTCGGGAAGAGACAATCACTCAGGGAAACACATGAACTATCTCCAGAACTTTCGGGTCGGTCTCCAAGCCTTCATCAAAGATCAAGTCTTACAATCTTTTCACTGAGACTCGTTCAGGGTTTTGGTCAGGATTACAACAGGGCATAAGAGGGAACGGGGGCACTATTCTTACACTGTCTTTTTTTTAATTTTTTGTAATATTTGGCACAATTTTTGGGTTTTCTTCTTCGTCTTGTGTCTTGCTGGGAATTGTTAGCAGTGCTAACAAAGAAGTGAAGTTAGCGTCGCCTATTGAAAAAAAATGGCGACAGGTGGTAAAATCATTCCAAAATATTACCACTTTTCGCCATGCCTCATTTTTATAAAAAATTAAAATAAAATAAAATATTGATTAACTAAATGCAAATTTTTATGTATTCCACAAGTGTAATTAAATATTCAACGGACAAATTATTTATCCAAAAAGGTATTTTTTGCTTGATGAAAATTTGATGACACTTGGTATATTTGATAAGAAATATTGAATTCGATACACTTGCTAGAAATGATACTCTAAAAAATGCTCAAAATCGTGAATCCAAAACGAATAATTATTATTTCTCGACTCTATACGTAGTAGCAGTAAAAATACAAAGAACTTTGTGGCTCATTTATTTCTCAAGTCGTAAAAAATAGCGATTACAATATAAGTGGCGAAAAGTGGGGCACTGGCGAGAAGTGGTGATTCCACCCTAACCTGCCAATTGCATTTTGCCTACTTTTCGGCGATTCAAAATGAACTAAAAAATGCATTAATTGGGGTTAGTTCACTTTTCGCCACACTAAATATGTCCCCGCCATATTCGCCGTCCCGTCAATTTTGTTTGGATATTTCGTGAATTGCCCATCAGAATTTGTACTAATTCTGGCGCTGATTACTTGAACAGCAGCCATCGCCGTCTTAACTACAGACTTTATGGACATTCATTGCACATTCTATAGGTGAGGTATCTGGCGGATTATACTGGAATCAGATCTTCCTGCATTCGTCACAGGCAGCTTCTTTTTCTCAATTAAAACCTTTAACGAAGACCCATACCAGGGGTCGAAAGCTCTGGAGAAAAATTTAAGTTTATAATTGAGAAAAAAATGCTATCTCTAACGAACATCGGAAGATCTGAATCCAATTCACTGCACAAATTTTGCAATTCAATTCAGTTTAATTTCGAGAAGGTAATAGAGAGTATTACGGGTATCATCGTAAGTTAATAGTGCGGCAAGTTTATTTGAAAAACATGCTAAAATACGAACTATTATAATTTTTATTTTATTCTTCATTAGTAGTTAATTTTATTGTCGGAATAGATGGTAGTATCTCGTAAATTTAATGTCTTCCGATTAAATAAACGACACTAAGCAAAATTTTATGATAAATTTTTATAGTTGTTTGACGTAGTGTGTGATTTCCTTAGTAAAAGAATTAAATTTCAACAATTAAAAATAAAATTTTATTTGATTTTTCATCAAATTTTATTAGATGTTATTCAGATTTAATTTTATTGTAAAGAAATTCATGTTTTTACAGTTTAAATTTGATCTTTTATTGACCAAAAATTTATCCTTTGAAATATTACGACTATGGAGCTTCGAAGTGAAAGAGGATATGATTTCTTAAAAATTATTCATGAATTCATCCAGCATAAAATTTGTTGCTGGTAACCCTTGTAAACAATATTGAATTACTTGCGTATGAAGTGGTTTGAGTAATGTAGCAAAGTTGTGCTTCGACGTGAGCGTTTTTTTCTCCAATTTTCCTGAATATTTTATAATTTTCGTGTAATTCTTTTACATTCTCTTTTTTTTTTGATTATCCCCAAAATGTGTCAATTTGTGGATTTATTCTCACCCTAAATATCACTTATTTATATACCGTATAAATCACGTTATGTTTATGATAAAGTAGTCATGACGACAAATTTTCTATTATCGACAAGGCCATAATACAGCCACGAGGTTGAAGAAGACGACACGAATATAAGATTCAATTCGACTTACCGAAAATTGAAAGGAGCTCCTTTCGAATGTTACTATTTGATGTGGAAAATCAACTGTATCAGCACACAATTTCATTCAGGATAGTCGCACATCACAATATTTCTTGGCAAAAACCACAAATGATATATAGCACTGCAAGGATAGGAATTTTTTAATAAATAAACATTCTGCTTGAAACATCAAAAGGATATCACAATATTTCTTATAAAAGGGAAGTATTATTAGTCTTGAGGTCATTTGCCCTCTTGTAGCACTTTTGGCACCAAGTGAAAGGCAAAGGGGGGACCTTGTGCCAAGAATAGGCCACTCACCGTTTGGGAGGTATATGATGGTTTGGGAAATGAAGAACAAACTACTATCTTGAATTATTTGTTATGTCGTGGAGAAACGAATAATAACAAATATAGCACTGAGTGAAGCACAAGGATAGCAACTTATTCACTCGGCACACCAATCAAGACTGAATGAGCAATCGACTCGGAGTTGCTTACTTGAATGCCGTAGCTGAAGATACTTTTCCACCCTATCTACGAGAAATTCTCCCTTCAAAAAAAAAATCTTTCTATTTTGGCTAATGAACAATTTCATTCCACGAGATTATTTTGCAATGAAGGCTCATTTTGGCGCGCTGGGGACATCGTACCTAATTAGGATTTTAGAGCCCTATGGAGCGGTATAACGCACGTCCGTAGTGGACTAGCGGAGAGCTCTCCTTGAGCTTTTGGTCTTACAACAGCACGCGCAGCCACTTGTATGGGCGAGATTCACGAGAGCGAATTTTGCTAAATGTACCAGTCGGGATGGCTGTTAGGGGTGAACTGATGGATTTCCACCCGAGTTTGCTGTTTAGTCGTCAGGAAAGCATCGGCTCCACGACGGAGGACGCGCAAGTGATGACGCGTTGGCATACTGCTCCAGTGAAAGCTTTCGATTGTGCATGATGATGAGGAAGTATGTCTACAGGCTCAATGGAAAGTACACTGGCAGAGACTGCAGGGTATTTCAATAAAATTCGTACAGGAATGGAGAGAAAATTCTCAGAATTGGTGGAAATTCAATGTGAGAAGGAACATATTTACATGACAGATAGGGTAAATCAATTTAGAAGGCAGCCCTATTAAAACTTGATAAAAAAATATATTATAAATACTATTCACAGTAGGAAGAGGCTTTCCGGCTTTCCACACATTCTGGCTTCGAACACTTCATATTTTTTCTAATATTCCTTTGATTGATCTCTTTTTTCAGAAAGTGAGCTCAATGTCCAATGAAAAGCCATTGAAAAGAGTTAGATTGGGTGTAAACACAAGTCGATTTTGATTATCCAATAGTGTCTTCATTGAGAGAAATCCGAAAAAGTTAAAATAACATTTCGGAAATGTTAATTTTACCCTGCAGTATTAATCCGAATTCGGTGTAAATATTACCCTTTTTAGGTGTATTGGGGGTTAAATTTACCCTTTTTATTGTTAATTTTACCCTTAAAAAGGTGTAAAATTAACATTAAAAAATGTTGATACATTTTTACACCCGAAAAGTGTTAAAGTTATGAGGAAAAAAGTTAATCGCACCCCCTTTTTTCTCAGTGTTGGATAAAAGGTAAATACAGTAGAGCCTCGCTATAGGCCATACTTGGTTCCATATTTGACACTTAGGTCGCACTATAGTCCATCTCATTTCATCCATCTCAGTTCTGGGTGTACCCGCTCTGACTGAGTATTCTACCGATTCAGCCTGACTTTTACCAATTGCGCTTGCATTTCAGCAGTCACCGAGATTGCGAAAGGTCCTTAGTACAGTAGGGGAATTCTCTAACGATATGACAAAGTCATATGACAAATTTTCATGGCAAACTCTCTAGCAAGACAACATTAAACTCCAGTGGGCATCAAATGGCCATTGCTAGGAGCTCCATGAAGCTCTTACACTGAGAAAAATGGGGGTACGATTAACTTTTTTTCCTCATAATTTTAATACTTTGTGTGTAAAAATATATCAACATTTTTTAATGTTAATTTTACACCTTTTTAAGGGTAAAATTAAAATGAAAAAGGGTAGCTTTATTCCATAATGCACCTAAAAAGCATAATATTTACACCGATTTCGGATTAATACTGCAGGGTAAAATAAACATTTCCGGAATGTTAATTTAACTTTTTCTGATTTCTCTTACAGTGTAGAGACAGAACTCTATCCACTGATCCACTAAGACCCCCTAGATGCGGGTAACTTTGATATCCAGGTGTGACTGTGCCCTGGTGATCATAAGCGTTTTTTTTTTTTAATTCTAACACTCATTAATGGTCTTCACCGATCCAGTGTACCATGTCCGAGGTAATTAGTTATTGATCCTTTTATTTTGATCGAGAAGTCAAATGATCTCTTTTGATCTAAAGTTTGACCGACGAATAGGGAACATCAAGCTCCAGGTTCCTAGGCTATAAAAATCGGATAATTAGATACTCCAGGACCAGGACGTCATAATGCTTTTAGAAAATGGTACAATTTTTCAGGAGAAAATCATTAATGATTTATTGTTCACCTCCGTCTTAATAAGGAACCTCCCGAGGTAAGGTTTAAACCGAGGAACCGGTTAAAACCGAAAAAACGTCAAATGAAACTTTACGTACAAATGGTCAAAACGCTACCTGAATTATTTTGACATTTATTCGGTTTCAACGGTTCCTGCACATCCCTGCACTTAAGTCATAAAAGCGATATTAAGGTCCCAATATTCCTCATTCATATTTTTATCGATTTCCAAATCTTGCTTTTATAGCTTGCACATTCACGTCCGAGTCTATTAATATCGAAACATTTCCATTTGAATGATGTAAGTTTAGTTATCTTAATGAAGAATACCATGAGCCATATCTTAAGGATCCTTAGTAAGTCTCATTTTTCTTTGGTCAACGCTTCACAAATTGATAGCATTGTTATGGCATAAGCTATGATTAACCCTGCGTGGATTGAATATGAATACTATGACTACCGAGGCCACCAAAGTACCACCAAGACGTAATGACATTGTTGAGGATTGCCTCCCCAATGGAGCATGTAAAAATGATGAGTCTGCAAATGACCCAAGCAAATCCCACACTTGCCATACCGAACATTTTGAATATAGTCCTGACCGAGACAATTTCTGCAAAAGTATATATATAGCTGATTGTCTGGGGCAATGGCATCAATAAAAATACCCCACAGGACAAGCACATGATTAATGGAGCGCATTGGAAGGTGTGACGCACTTTGGTTCACCCCAAAGTCTCCCACAACACAAAAAACACATCCCCCAAATTGACATTTGTGCGGTGTATTCACTCGGGTCTCTCCCCCAGAAACTCCATTTTGCCATTTAATCGCAACACATCAAAACCACCAATTTTGTAAACAATGTGGAGCATTTGGGAAAAGTCGATTCATGGGTGGAAGCACTCCTCAAAAGTTTGGGGTACCTCCCCACAAACCCACTTCATTTATCTTTATGCTATTGTTCTTGGGAAGTGTTTTGTGTGCAAGTTCTGTTAAAAATGAAAGGAATGTCCGAAAATATCAAAGACTATAAATATCATTAGTCGTTGAAGGTCTCCTGACTCATACTAAACGTTTAGTTTATTCTTCTTCCTACTACTACGACCACTACTATTAATAAGGCATAATTTCCAGCTTAACGAATTAGTAGTAATTAATTGTTGATTTAGTAGCTTAGTTAATCAGTATGTGATTCGATTTGGTCAATTTGATTATGAAACAAATCTACATAAAAGGTCGATTGAGTTCATACGGAATTTTTGTGTCATTCTGCGAAAATATAGTCCATTGGAACTATCATGCTGGAATGGAAAAGTTATGTCACTTGAGTGTCAGAAGAATGACAATTGTCATTCCCTTAACACTGGAAAGAGAATATCCAGTTGCAGTGTTTCTTGGAGCAGGCATGCTAGTTAAATCACCTGCTCCTGCTGAATTATTTGTCAATTGACCGTCTCATGACACTGCACTGGCATGACGGCAAAAAAAGATGTCACAGAACTCAGATTTTGACAGATATTTGTCACAAGGGCTTAACCCTTTAAGGACGATTGGAACACCGGTGTCCCATAAAAAAAATTATTTTTCCTGACTACCTAAAGTTATTTTTTTCTTATGTCTGTACATAATTGTAAAGTAGAAGGTTGAAGGAATCTAGACTATTTTTTGCAAGTCTCTAGCTATTTGCTATGTAGTAAATATTTAAGCTAAAATATGGCGAATTAGGTGAGATTCTTAACAATCTCACCTACTATAATCCTAACAAAATTTCATGTCGTCCGATCGACCTCAAACTTGGCCAAAATGTGTTTCAGCACTTCCTGATCACGAATATATATGTGGCTATTTTACGTTCCCGGCCGGCCGGCCGCTCTTTGGAGCTTAATAGCTCCTAAACTAAAAAAGATATCGACTTGCGGTTTTCGGCAAAGGTTATATATCTCATGAAAATTGCAACATGGTGCATTGACCCCCCACCCCCCACCCCTCCTTCCGCCATTTTGAAGACCCCCCTTTTTTTGTTTTCTCAATAGCTCCGCCCGTATGGCATCGAGCGGGCTCAAATTTTAGTATGTTATAGCTGGGCCTTAGAGCTTTCCATCAATACCAAACTTAAGGTCCCCCGACTCCCCAGACCCGAGCTATAAGGGTCCAAAAAAAATTTCTCAAAATGGCCATAACTCTATCTCCGGTTCTAATTAACATAGCGACCTAAATTTTACCTTTTCAGTTTTGTCTCGATGAGCACTTTCAGATGGAAGTTCAAAAAGCCACCACAGGTGGCGCTGTGATAGCGTCAAAACTCATCGAAATTCAAAGTCACTTTTCTCAAAAACGGCATTGTGCAAGTTAATGAAATTTTAGTATGTTGTAGTCCAGTCTAGGACGTTTCCAAAATGGTGCGTAAGCGCGCTGTGGTTAAAACAGAACCGGAGATATGAGGGGTCAAAGTTCACAAAATTCAAAAAATCATATCTCCGGTTCTATGTGACCGATTTTGATGAAAGAGGACTTAAACGAAAGATCTCACCAAATGCTACAACTTTCTAGAATATTTGAACATCGTGGGACCAACACCAGGGGCGCCACAGTCGAAAAACCAATTTCAATATCACATAACCTCAATTATCTGTACTGTAGCTGAACCGATTTTGATGATTACTTCGACATAATTGTAGAGGACATTTGTCTCTACATTTCGTTCATACATCATTTTCCGCTCAGACTACACTATCACTCCGATTTTGCCGTTTAAGTGTGAAAAAATTGATTTTTCCCATAATAACGCTTTGAAATCACTCAGATGCCAATTTGACTGCCTCTACTCCACCGAGACACTTAAAATAGGGGTTTAAATGGAAAGTCCCGCAAAATACAACAATTCTTTGATTTAGTTGAAGTTCAATAAATGAACACTTGGGGCACTCTGGATGAAAAAACGAGTTAAGAAACAAAAAACCTCGCTTATCTTGGCTTCTGAGTAATCGATGAGTTCAAGTTCTACGGCAAAATTATAGAGAACATTCTGGTCTACATTTCACCCATATAACACTTTTCTGTCAGTTCATCCAAATCCTTGATATTTTGGTTTAAATACAAAATTTGTATAATTTCACGAATTTGATTCAAGATAACTGAATGGCGTCTCCCAGCTTCAGCTCTTAATCAAATTTGCATACAGTCCGAGCTAGCTCACGTTAAGAATCTCACCTACATAAGCCGGTTAGGATTATCTGTCCCTTTTTAAATTCTCAAATTCATAATTGATTTTATTTATTTTTTATACTTTTAATTTTTTTGAGCAAAATCCTTTGTGCAATAATAACTGCAGTACTCATACGTAATATTTTTCATAAAGCGAAAAATATTATTCATTGGTATTGTTACAAAAATTACTTAAATTTTTGGACGATAAGGAATCGTTTTGATATTATACACATTTTATGTCACTTCCAGTAGATAAAAGCTCACTGCTTTTTGACATTGATCGATTCACTTGAAAAAGAGCTACCTGTCACGTAGTTAATTAAATAAAAGCGTTTTTTTTTGGCGCAGGCATTTTACTAAAATTACAATATAGCCTATAAATTTTAGTCAATTGACAGCCCCAGTTTCTTGACACTGGCATGAAAGTGAAAATACTTGCTTAGAGTAACTTTTGAATCGATGAAAGTCTATTAGAACTAGGTCTCCATAAAGATATCTTTTAATTATTTATTTTTTTTGTTAAAAAGGAATCTGTTGGCCGTTGATAGATTCTTGAACTTTGAATATTTCTTCTCAATCTCGACATAAAACTTGCGAGGTGTTGTCACTTTTCTTATTTTGTCTTTTGACGATTTGCAGGCTTGAAGGCTCTGGCATGTTGTATGAGCAAACTGTCACTCACTTGCTTGTCAGTTGTTTTCTTACAACTAGTATGGTAATAAGGACACCTACTTCTGCATGACTGACCTTAAGACGGTGATAATATAAAAGTGAAAATGTGAATTATTATTTCACTGAAAAATCTGAAAAATCTCAATTCCAAAGGTGCCCCACTTCCCTCTATTCTAGTTCACTTATTTAATCTAACGTTTCGCTCATTAACAAATTTACTTTTCCGACATTAAAATTTAATGGTATGTATTCTCGGAAGGCTTCGCTACAAACTTCAATTTTCGTTTGGAAATTCAAAAAACTTGAGTGTGAAATTACTGATGCACAAATTCACCCCCTACCTCTTGTTTATAGTAAATTCTTAGACGTACAACTTAATAATTCTCTCCTCTTCAAAGCTCATCAAAGTTTTCAATGACTCTTATGAAAGTATTTTGTGTAGCTACTACTGTAACGATTTTTTCCTGCTTTCTTATGTTTTTTTTTCCACTTTTCCTTTCTATGTTTATTTGATTTTTCGACTGAACGTTCATTAATTTAATGCGGTAGTAGTGGAGTAAATGCTGATATTCCAGCTGCGAAGGTGTACGAAGGACTTATGCTACGTTATATACATAAAAACGTAGTTATGTATGAAAAGGTAGAGGGGTGGTGTTTTATTGATCGAATTCAGAACAAATTAATGACCATATTTGGAATTATAGTCATCAAAGTTGGGATTAATAGGTACAGGCATGGTCATAGGTATTCTATTCTCTCTCTCTCACAGTGTTTTCAAAGGGAATTAACCATCGCTTTAATGAGTGAAGATTTGCCAAAGGGAACACTAATACCATACCGACAATAAGAATGGTCAGAGATTCGGTGAAGAAAATTTCATCCGTCTTAATACTTGTATTTTTCTCAAGAGGGTATCTGAGGAAGAATTTACCAGCCTTTTCTGCTTCCTAGGAGACAAAATCCGCTGAGATATTTCCCTTTGCCGGAGTCTTTTTGCAGAAAAAGGTGAGCTACTAATACGTTGAATATGCTAAGTATACGAATATTTGTACTTTGAAAGAAAAAAATCGGTCTCAACGGTTCCGTATACCCACAATTTAATGAAAACAGCTTCATCATTAATATGAATTTGCCATAAAAAATGCCTCAAAATGTTGTGGAGGATGAATTTGAGAAAGATAAAGCTTTTACAGAAATCATTAAGAAGGATATTCAAGTCCAGGGGGGGGGGGGGGGAAGAATCAAAAGCGATTTGGAGATGAGAGTTAAACAAAAGGAAAATAATGAATTAAATATTTATAATCATCATGCTTAGCATTAAGCCAGCTGCATACTTTAAATAAATATGGAGAAAAAATGATTTTTATGCCATGGTGTTTTCAGAGTGTAAGAAAAATAGTTTTATTTCTTTATTTTTCAAAATTATTTTAAGAGGAACAGATTAGAGATACAAAGGCATGGTGGAAGATTCACGAACTATGAGTTCCGCAAGGTACCAGAGTCTACCAGTGCAAAAAAAAAATTGAAATAAAGTTCACTACACGAACTTTAAGAAAACATGGTCATATTTGCAAAATCCAAAATCGTAATACAAACCGGTGCCGACAGAATTCTAAAAACCAAAAATCCGGAAAGCCACAATCTCGAAGAGACAAAATCGCGAATGGGTCCAAATCCTGAAAAGTCAAAATCCCCAATGGACCAAAATCCCGCATAGACTTTAGGGTAAGATGGGGTAATTCAGAACACTGGTAAAAACAAAAGGATCAAATTGATCCAAATTTGATCATTTTGCAGAGAATGGATCAAATTAACATGTTTGATTGAGATAAATGTGCATTTAAAGTTTGAAATTTGATCCATCCTTTGCAAAAGGATCGAATTTGGATCAATTTGATCCTTTTATTTTTACCAGTGAATAATGCCTATTTTGGAACTTTGTGATTTTCTCACAATTCCAATTGGTCAAAGAGAAAAAGAAAACCACGAATAAGTACAATACATTAAATTTAAGAGTAGTTTTCTTCGTTATTTTTTCCTTAAAATTTCCATATTAGACATGATTCCAAATTCCTCCATCTTTTAGGTGAAAAATGGGATTATCATTGACACCTTTACGTATGTATCAGGTATGAGTTTTTTTTCAGAAACTTTGATTTAACTGTCAAGAGGAATTCAGTAATTCAGATAAGAAATTTAAGGTGACATTTGAATTCTCAACTTATGGTTCAATTATGGTTTTTAATCAATGTTTAATGGTTTAATGGTTTAATTAATGGTTTTTACCAATTATTTTCACATTTACAATTATTTTGTGTTTTTTAACCAATTTTCATACCACAAATCCTATTAAAATTGGCATTTTCTCGTCTTTAGCGAGTTTTTTTTTGAATATTGCAATACTTGTGAAATAAATATTTACGATAATCGGAATTTTTGAGAATCAATTACGTTATTCTCATAATTTCCATTCTGGATTAAAACGTGACCCTTAATTGTGGGAAAAAACCCATTCAATTGTTCATTCATTTATGATGCTATACTCTTTATAAAAGATGTGTCACTTTACCGCAATTTGGAATTATATCCCAATATTCTGATTCTCGGTCTATTTCTTAAAATTTAAATTATAAAAATGTTATCAAATAATTTTGCAACAAAGAGAAAGTTGATTAAATATTCTATACACTAGGGAAAAATGCTCTTTGCAGTTCAGACTTTACCATTTTTTTCTGGGAAAATCGAAAATAAATCTTAATTTTCACTACACCAAAAAAAAGATCTGTTATTCATTAAGATCCAACGCTTATCTCATTTATTATTCAAAAGTTCTTATTTTTTCTTACAAGACAAATAAAAATGCAATATCGATTTGTTCCAAGGCATATGGTACAATTTTTGCCTTTAAACGTGAAGGTGCATGCCTCTGAATCTAATAGTCTCTGAAAAAAAAAAATTGTTCTCGAAACCTAAAACGAGGTATTATTTATAATCCTGAGGCCTAATACACTCATTGAAACTATCATTGTAGTGAAAAAAGTTATCAATTTTTTTTTCAACTTTTTCTGAAGTGTTACTTTTCCTTTGGAAATAAAATTGTTGGAAAAACCATTTTATCAATATGTAAACTCTAAAATGCGACGTAAAAAGAGAAATGTCCACAACCCCATATATTGGATTGGCCAGTGAGGCTAGCCTTGCCCAGAACGTCGTGAATTTTTTTTTTCGTGTAGTCTATAATTTTTCAAAAAAACCATAATAAAATTCAAATAGACTGAAGTGTACAATTTTAAATGCTTTATGATTTTGTACTTTAATGCAATCTTTAAACATATCAGCTGCAAAATAAGATTAAATTTTAAAATTTAACAAGGGAAAATCGATTTAAGGAAATTATTGAGTTTAATGGTCTATAATGGACGATATTTTATGCTAGGCAATTTTAATATCATACCCAATGTGGTCGTATTAGTAAAAAGGTTTTTTTTAATTAAAATTTATCCTAGTAACACTTATTTAGTTGCTATTTATGATTTTAAGGCCTTCGGGAACTGGGCTACACCTTTCGGTTGAAGACCGATTTAGGGCTTGGTCTTCTTAGCCATATAGGCCATATAGCTTTACTTCCCCAATTTCTTATTTTAATCATTTTCTTTTTGGAAAATTTGGACTTAAAATTTGGGTAAATCATCTATTAGATTTTGATTTAATTAGTTGGCATTTAGCAGTTTGAAATCTTCAGAAACTGAGTTAAACTAGGTTAAAGTCCCAAGACGGCTTTTGGATATTTTAGGGCATTATTAAAGATTCAATTGCAAGTTAATATTGCCCACGATTAATTCGGAATCTTGGTCAGTAATTATTCCGTATTTAGTGTATCTAATTTAAACTCTATATCATTAATGAAATGTTGAAAAAGCTAATGCAAAAAATACCACCGTGATATTTTTTTTACGAAAGCTTTTAACATCCTGCCAACTGCTGCCAACGCTTTTTAGATAATTCAACATTATTTTCAAAGCTCTTTAAGTATGTGGATTTAGAAAAGTGCATTGTACGCATTGCATATGCAGAAACTTAAAATAAATGCCTTTAAGCATAATATAATAGCTTTTTTTTATGGCTCTTGGCTTAAGAGATGTAGAGTTGACCTTTTAAAATATTTTTATATCCTGTTGACAGTGCTTAAGTGGATTCTGTGAAAAGTCTTTCTTGTGAAAAATCCTAAAATAATAAAAATTCTTCGGTGAGATGTTTGAAGGAAAATCTGTGGAAAATCTTTCAGGAAAATATCACCTGAAAAGAAGTTTATGGTACCAGAAAGTTTACCCCATTCTTGAAACACCAAAAAATAAGTCTGCTAAAGTCTTCCCTTTCTGCACCATTGATTAGTCACAGCAAAATAGAACTCGAATTTTCCTATTAAGCCATCAATGTACTTCACGTGTTGGCTCTCATGGTTCTCGAATAAGAACCCACTGTGTGGGATTTCCTCAATGTTTCCCACTAACGATTCCTTTTTTTCTTCTTTTTCGGATATAAAATATATGAAAATTGTTATGAAAATAAATCACTGACAGTTATATGGGACTATTAAAAGTTGAATGAAAAATTCCTGGGAAATATCTTTCTTTCGTGGAGTATTTATCTCAAGCCATTTGAATATTTGGATGATCCTCATGTGGATGACTTTTATTCAGCATTGTTATGAATTGCTGAATTTTTGTATGACAAACACATACACACAGTCCTCTCCAAAAGGAGGAAAATTCCTTGAGAAACGATTATGATATTCATTAGAGACATTCCTGAACCCTTTTCGACATACTAAATACTTCACCGAGATAATTTATCGGGGATTGAAGATGATGGCAGAAGCAATAAAAAGTTTGATGCGAAAGAGACTTGTGAGGAATTCTATCCAACTCAGTCAGCATCCGTGTGAATTCATTAAGCAAATGGGAATTCTCACTGCAACCAGAAGCACTACCATTTTTATCCGTCTATACCATCATTTTGCTTAACTTTTTTTTGTTGTGCCATTATTGGTACTGAGACCACGAGCGATAAAAGCTCCCATAAAATATGAGTACGAAGCACTGCATGGATATGATGCTGATGGAAAATATTCTCACTTTTTCCCTTTTTTCCAAAAAGAAAAGCCGTAAAAGATCCATTAGACAATAATTTTTAGAATATCATAATTTTAGAGAGTCTTTATTTCAAGTTTATCGATCAGTCTATGAAGAATAAATTCACTTTGGTGGTACTGTATTAAAAGACAGCAAAAAGAAATTAATAAAACCAACATCGTGCACATAGTAAACTACTGAATTAAATAAAATATGAACTAAAATTCGGTCTTTTTTTTTCAAATAAAAAACTTCAAAGGATTGTCAATAAAATTTGGCAATTGTTGAAGTTCTCTCGGTAAATGAATTATCTAATGAACATTGGAAGAACTACAAGAACATACAACTTCATCAGATACAAAGTTTCAACCAGTTTCAACGTATTTTGTTCTTCGTATTAAATTTTAGTTGTATAAAGGCGTCTACACATTGGGAGCAATTTTCGTCAAAAATTGCGTTTTTGACAGAAATTTGACGTTTCCCCCTACAACGCTCCAGGGAACTTCCTTCAAAAAAGCAATTTTTGACAAAAATTTCTCCCAAATGTGTAGAGGCCATTATGGCCTTTTGAAGGAAATTCCCTGCAGCGTTGTAGGGGGAAACGTCAAATTTCTGTCAAAAACGCATTTTTTGACGAAAATTGCTCCCAATGTGTAGACGCCTTAAGACAAAATATTTTGAATTTTCTTCAAAAAAATATAGATTCGTAAGAATAATAAAAAAATTTCAGATCATAGTGTTAGAAGTGAGTACTTATTATTTATAAATTTAATTAAACTAACAAGGATGTCTAAATACAAAGAATTTACGTTTAAAAAACTATCTAGGGTTGAATCACCACTTTTCGCCAGGCAGTGCCCCACTTTTCGCCTCTAATATTGAAATCGCTATTTCTCTCAGTTTATGAAATAAATGAGCCGCAAAGTTATTTGTATTTTAATTGCAGCTACATATAGGGTCAAAAAATGATAATTACAGTAGGACCTCGATAGAGTCAACTAATTACTTCCAGGCCTGTTGACTCCATTGGATTCGGTGACTCTATCGGAGTCCGAAGAAAATCAATTAAAATGTGAAATTTTTTATATAAATGGGTATTATTTTATGTTTGTACTAGAAAATTGATAAATCTAACACAATAGTAGAATATTTTGTTTAATTAACCCATAAATTCTACACCCTCTGGCCCAAAAAAGTCGTATGTTTGGGCAAAAGTTGGAGACTAAGAAATGATTTACCACATTTTACAGAATGTTTTTAGTATTAGTAAATATCTTCAGTAAAAATTACTATCCATGTGATAATATTGAGGTCCATCCACGATGTTAAGAAAAGGAAATGGTGTCTTAAAGATTTCTTTTTTCTTGTACTTTTTTTAAATGCGTTCCGGTAGAAATTTAATTGTTGTAAATTCTGATGCAATTAACGTTATTAATTAGATTTACTTTAAATTTTTATTGTATAAAAGAAGAGATTGATAGTTGTTCTTTTCGTTATGACATAACTATGACTCTAAACTTCACAAAAAGACCAATAAAACCAATTTTTCTCATTTTCTTCTTATTCTGGAAAATAGGCGGTAAATGGTTAGAGATATTTACTTGGAGTCTTCAGATGACCCCCTCTAATAAGTCAACCTGGGGATTATCAATATGACCCTCATTTCCTCCCTACCGCCAAAATCGTTCTTTATTGTGATTACAGGAAAACACGTTATACGAAATCATAAGGCATAATCAAAAAATCTTAAGACAAGAGAGAAAACACAAGAGAACTTTCAATCGGTCAAAACGCTTAAAATCACGAAAATAAAATAATTTTATCGAAAATTGATTACACGGTTAATAATACGAATTTTATCATATTATTATTTTTCTTGTGTTTAAAACGTTACATTGATACACCTAAACACTAATTTTAATTTCGAAAAAGTCATGCAATATTATTATGCTCCCAATTCTTCCGGTGTTCGTCAGAAGGGTATTCCTCTTTTCAAATTAAAAGAATCTGTTTTTTCTCCAAAGATTTCAACCCTTGGTATGGGTCTTCTTCAAATCAAATCAAATAATTCAAATCAAATAAAATAGTTTAAAATTAATAAAACAGAGAGAATCCCCGGGAAAAAGTTAGAGTGAATGTGGCGATGCATAAATTTAGTCAGACGTTAGACGTTTTTCAAATATTTAAAAGTTTCTAAACTAACCCACTGAAGAAGACCCATACCAAGGGTTGAAAGCTTTGGAGAAAAAACAGATTCTTTTAATTTGAAAAGAGGAATACCCTTCTGACGAACACCGGAAGAATTGAGAGCATAAAGTTCCCCGTCAGACTCCAAAAGAAAGCAATATTATTAGTTCAATAATAATGGAAAAGTTGACTCTATCGGAGTTAATTTTGGTCCAAGTTGACTCTATCAGAGTCCGTAGAGTAAAAAAATAGATGTTGACTCTATTGGAGATTGACTCTATCGGGGATTGACTTTATCGAGGTCCCACTGTATTCAACTTTGAGAAAAAGCAAAAATATTATTTTTATCCATTAAATAAGTGAGTGTAATCGACTCATTTCAATCTTGTGCCAGCTGGGTTCTTCACTAAAGATTTTCTACCAGTGATATTTTAGCTAATGACAGCTCTGGTTGATTGAAAACATTCATTGTCTTTTCCTTGTAAAAAAACACATTTCAAAAGTTGTTTAAATCTAAAGATTTAATTAAAAGTGAAGTGCAGTCATTCCCCTACAAGGTGAGTAAATCGATTTTCATGAAATGATAATATTTTATAAAGAAATTACTGAATTTGTGGATGTTTACATTGTGCTCTAAATGGGTGCTTTGCAAATCAATAATTTTTTTTCGGGGAATCGTATTGTTCAGCAGTGTTTTACTATTCCAGATGTCGAAGGGAACAAAGGAAAATATTCCTAAGAACAAACCTTATACTAAGGAAGCTTCAGAGGCGGCAAGGCCAAGGCGAAGAAGTGGTTAAAAGGAAAAGTCAGGGATAAGTTGAACAACCAGGTAGTGTACACTGCACTTGAACTTTGATCACTACTTGATCTGTGATGTTCACCATTCTGAGTTCACTCTGTGTCAGCCAGTCGAATGGTGAACATCACGGATCAAGTTGTGATCAAAGTTCAAGTGCAGTGTAACAACTCCTACCTGTACGTGATTTTCCCTGCCACATTCGATGTGAGAAAATTCATAAGAAATATTTTTGATAGAAGTGTTTTTTCTAAAAATTGTTCAATTGAATTGTAGACCTGATGAAGAGGACATCCATCCTCGTAACGTCGTAGAGAATAAAATTGTGAAAAACAAGAAAGGTTCAGTGTCTCCGTCTATTTCCTGCTGCATTCTGTCGAACCGAAATTCTTCTACAAAATATCTTAAAATGAAAGATGAGACTCAAATAAAAAAAAAATGGAGATATTGCTGATTTATAAGAGGGTCAGTGAAGAACAGAAGCCGATATCTCTTACTGTTTGAATTCCAAACCGAATAAAAAATAATAATAATATATTGTGTTGTGTCTTGCTCTTTCTTTAATTTTCATGAAAAAAATGTGATATTTAAAAATTTTCCCATATGTGTCATTTTATTGATTATAACTTGAAAAAAAAAAATGATTCTGTGTTTCCATTTTCCTGAATTCCGCAAATATCTGTCAGTTATACGGTTGAAAAGAGCATCAATGCTCACATGGAATCGTAAAACCATTTTTTTTTCACTCGAAGTGGATAATTTAAAATAAATAAACTTTTGTGCAATTTGCTTTGGAAACTGAAATATTCAAGAGTTCGCTGAATGCGCGAGAACTTTTCAAATGTTATTCACTTTTTTTTAGACTTGCATTGGGGAATAAGATCGAATCTGCAATTCAACGCTACATAGTAACATTTACAGGATGACATTGAATGTTCTGTGACATTATTTCCGGATGATGAAATGCATGTTGTTCACACTACATTCGTCCTATCTACCTCTGCTGATGAAGGGTTGGGGATTTGGAAGGGAAATTGGTACCGAAAGGGTTGAGTATGATTGACAGATAGATTATAAATTGAGTTATACTCCAGTCTCCACATTAAAATCTAATGTGGTTCGGTATATTGTGATAAATCTCTGCTGTAATTCCAAGCCACATTATTCATTTTAATTGAATTCGTTAAAATGCGTGAAAGGGACTTGCAAATTTCAACTAATAAACTGAAAGCCATCTATTTCGACAAGTTAATGCATTCGTAATCATGGATTCTCTGAATTATTCACAAAATCAATTTTATGACAAATTTTGCATAATACATTGTACATGAATTTATTTTTAAAATGACCATAGTTGTAGGATATCTAAAAGCTTTAAATTGCTTAAAAGCATATTCAAAGAGACTTAGAGATTCGAGATACCTACGGTCGAGCCAGGGATCACACCGCCCAAGAGCCGAACGCTCTTACCAATTGCACCACGAATCCACAAAATAAATATTTTCATATGTATTTTCGGCAGCATAAAATTTATGTGGAATTTTTAAATTGTTTTAAATTACAAAAATTTATAATTATTTCAAATTTAGTATCTTTTAAAATCACATTTACAGTAGACTCTCGATCAATCGGATCTTTTTCAATCGGGCGAAACATTTTGTTGACAATTTTCACGTTTAATTATGAAGCTAATTTGCTCAAATTTGCTGTAGTTCTTCCTATTTTATCGTGATTTTTTATAATTCAGCGCTTTTTGTGGAATTTACAAAGACTTTGATTCCCAAATCTATCGATAAACCGGATGACATTTTGCCCCAAATGCTCAATTGAGAGAGAGTCTACTGTACTTCCTTTAGAAGTTAATTGAAGTATCACATAAAACCTTGTCACATTTACCACAGCCACCACACAATCCAAAATTTTAGGCACATTTGTACCTGAACTAAAATAAATAAATAGTATATTAAATTAATTAAATTCTGAAAGTGAATAAATAAATAAATAATGCATTTGATTGCTGCAATTTCTCTACAATAACTATCTTGTGATTAGAATAATAAAACAAAGATAATTTTTCATTAAAATGCATGACACGTTTCAATATTTAAACACAATCTGAAGGTGAGGGATAACCAATCAAATCACCAATCAACCGCATAATTTAACAGTAAGTTTTTAGATAAATAAATATTAACAAATATTTAGGATATCGTACATTAAATTGGGTGTTTAATTCTATTTTAAGCTACTTCAACTACTGAAATATTGTTTGTTGTTCATTATTATGCGACATTTAAATTGAAAACACGAATTTTGGATATATTGAAGTTGGAACCAGCCATAGACTGCACCATGTGACGATACTGCACTTAATTTAATAGCACAATTGCATTTTGGTCTCTTTGAAAATTTGAATTATTCGGATACATCATAGAAATATACAACATGAAACACATTGAATAAATTACACGGTCAGAACAAGGGCTGGAAAATATCACAGAAGAGACCGGGAAAGTTGATTTTTAGTCTGCTGAAAAGTTACAAAAGATTCATCAAAGGGAAATTCACTTGCGAATATTCCACGCATTTCTCGGAATATTATGAATATAGCGAATATTTGGCGAATATTAGGGGGTGCATAAGTGGCTCTCATAGAGTGAACCGTGAGCGGCGATCGGCAAAATTGTGCCGATCTGGAGGTAAAAATCGACAGATTGGCACTGTTTGGCTAAGAAATCGACAAAAATCGACCGATCGGCACGACTTTAGCGATGAATCGGTGGATTTAAGTGGCAGTTCGCTCTTATGAAGTGTAGCGTTCGTTTAAACCCATGTAACTTTATAAATTTCCTACAGATAATACCAGTGATAAATTTAATTGTATTGGAAACAATAATCGTGCAAACTTACTTGGGGCAAACCAGTACGAAACCGACAGATTGACACTCAAGTTTACCGAATATTCTGAACCATTTTGAGAATTTCCCATCTTGATTGATTCCTTAGAATGTCGTAAATATTGAGTATTTATATTGCAACGTGTGGTAGTAAAATACTCTTCATGCTACAATTCCCCTTCTCTGTCTCTTGCCGACTTGCTGGCGAAATAATATTGTGCAAAACTGAAGCGAAATGAAAATGCGTGGTGAAGTTTTCGCGGTTTATTGAGTAGAACTGAACCAAATTACAATGGGTCGCGAACATTTTATAATGTCGCGACATTTCTTGTATAAAAATAATAATAAATTTAATATAAATAATGGAAAGAGGAAGAGTGAAGGTGTCAAAGCAGGAAAAGTGCATTCTAAAAGTTAAGCATTTTGGGCACTTTTCCTGTTTTGCAACACTCCTCCCCTTTTGGACGAAGGCATATAAATTAATATATCTAATTACATTAATTTTTTTTTTTTTTTTTTTTTTTACAATGGTGTATCTTTCTTTTTTTTTGTATATAATTTGTATTTTTGTATACGATTGGCAATAAAATTTTAAAATTCATATCATTAATGTAGACTATGTTTTACAATATAAAAAGACAATTAGATTATAAGTTACAATAAATAGTTATAAATTATAGCTTGTTTGTTTACCGTGATCGTCAAATATAATAATGATACAATAGTATAGAAAAGTATAGTATAGTATAGAATATAAAATATAGTATAATAAATAGTGGTATAAAACATTGCAAATATTAGCATTACACAATGAATAGATTACTTAAATTAATTATTTTTGTATATAGCTACTTTTTTTTTTTTTGGCGGTGTTTTTTTTTTTTTTTTTTATATATAAAGAAAAGAATACTCTGGAAGGGTTATTTTAAAAAGATAGGTTTTCTTATAGGCGTTTCATAGACGTCATTTGGTAGAGGAGGCGGAAGAGCAGGTAATGACGGTCGTTCAAGCAATACCGAAGAAGCTACAATAGGAATCGGTGGCGAAATCACTGGAGGTGATATACTGATTGAGGTTAAGGGGGATGCAGATCGTATTTTACTATTACCCAAAGATGACTTCTTTAAGTATAAATATACCACGATGCATATAATAACTATGATTGCAATTATACCGGAGGATTGAGGGATAATATAAGTATTAATAAAAGAACTATGATTCTTATGTAGGTCATCTGAAAGTCGGATTGATTCTTTTAAGAGAGTTTGCAGATGATCATTCCTAACGTTAGCAGTAATTGTAAGGGGTTTGATAGGGGTATATATTGAGGCATTGATAGTTTTAAGTTTTCCTAATTCTCCCAGAGTTTCCATATCCAGGGCACGTGAGTTAATACTATCGAGAGCTATATTCGAGATTATGTGCAGGCCTTCATTACTGAGTGTACAACCAGCTTCTAACTGAATTATTCCCTTTTTGGGTAATGACAACTCAACAACTTCTTTTGAATTACAACTTAAATAAACTGAAGCATTTTTAGACAAGGTGAAAAGAAATATATCGTTGTTGATATGTATCCACATGTTAAAATTGGGATTTGAAGGTACTAAAGTACATAATTCTGCTGAGCCCCTGGTAATAGAAAACTCACATGAAGGAATTTGGGATGAACGAAATATTTTCGAATGACATATTGGCAAGGAAGTTCCTTTACACGATTTTAATTTGTTGGTATTCATTAAAACATAGGAAGTTCTAAAACTGTCTACTGCTATATAGGGATATTGAATATTCAAAATTCGAGACACATTATTAAGTTCTTGGGGCAAGGGTATGATATGAAAAAGATTAAATTTTGGTTTGTGACAAAGAGGGATCTTTAAAAACGCAGTGATTCTCTTTAATGATCCAACAATTTTTAAGTCTGCGACTTCATATAATTGAGAAATTTTGAGGGGAGGTAGTGCCTTAGACTGAGGGATCCGTGGGTATAATTGTCCCAATTCTTTTTTGAGAGTGTCTGGATCTAGGAGAAGAGGATGACACTTTCCTCCCATGGCAGTGTGGACTATATTGAGAAGTTCATCAATATTATGCTGCAATTTTTCAATTTCCATAACTACCATGTGTTCTAAATGCCTAAATAATTCTTCCTTATGTTGATTTAATTTTTCTGTCTGTATTAAATTTACTGTAGTAATTATACTATTTACTTTTTCTTTAGTAGCTTGTAAATCAGTTTTCGCCTCAGTTAAATCAGATAGAGTAGCATTAATTAAGGATGTATGCATTTTGAGTAAATCTACCGAACGATCGTCTTTACTTTGTATGATATCAAGCTTCTTACTCAACTCCTGAACGTCCTCCTGCGTAGCTGTACCGAACAAAAATTGCGATGCATATCCTACGATATTAAACAGTCCTCTTTTAGGCCTTGTTGATTTTACGGTAGTTGGTAAAAGAAGACGCTTCAATACGGTGTATGTCCTGTTGCAGGTTCGATGCATGTACTGGATCTTTGTTATCAATTCTCTGCAGTCCTTTTGGTGTTTAGTTTCATTGTTATGAGCCATGGCGTTGCAAAAATCATTCAATTCGCCTATGTGCAGATTAAGGGTTTTCATGTTATAGTCCAAGTCGGGAAATTCCAGGGTTACTGCAATGGTCCAGTCAGCATCAGTGAGACAAACTTCTCCCATGTTGTACATGTAAGCGTTCTGAGAGTCTTCGACAGGCCAAAGTTGGTAGTCTGTTTTGTTCGGTGCAACAGCAGGGAGGCTCCAGAGTATCACAAGAAACAAGATTCCTAAAATATATAATTGGGTGCAGTTAGTTTCCTTGCGGTGTTATTCAACATAAAGTTTTAATAAATTATTGTGATACGTCTTTTCAGATTTTCCGATCTGTATTGTCGTGTTTAAAGGAGAAACTATTTTCGTTACCGTATAAGGACCTTTACGTTTCGAAAGTAATTTTGAGCTTTCACCCGCTTTTGGAAGTGATTTGTTTATTAGAAGTACTTTATCACCTACTTTAAATTGGACAGGATTTAATTTAGTATCGTAATAATTTTTAGATTTCTCTTTCTTAGTTTTTAGCATTTCAGCTGCGGTATGTTGAGTAGTTTGTAATTTTCGTTTTAAATCTGTGATAAAGTCATCGAATGTATATACAGGATCATTCGTGGGGTGGGAAAATGACGAGATATCATATTTTTCACCAAAAATTAATTCATGGGGTGTAAAATTGTGTGAATGGTGTTGGGAGGAATTGTAAGCGGCCACAGCTTTAGGGATCCATTTATCCCAATCTGATCTACCATTTTGGGTGAATATTCTTAGATATTCAGCGAGAGTTCTGTGGGACCGTTCAACTCCTCCAGAGGTTTGAGGATGAAACGGGGTGGCTTGAGTTTTAGTTATATGTAGTAATTTGCACATTCGTTTAAATACATCAGAGGTGAAACATGCACCTTGATCGCTACATATTTCAATGGGGGTCCCAAAAATACAAATGAATTTATCTACGAAAGCATCGGCTACAGATTCAGCGGTTTGATTTGCCATAGGAATGGCTACTAAATATTTAGTCAGTTCATCATATATCGTTAAAAGATATTTATTTCCGGATTCCGTTAATGCAAGCGGTCCTACGACATCCATAGTCACACGGTAAAAAGCTGAAGGAGGGGTAGATGTGATCATCATTGGCATTTTCGTATGCCTACTAATTTTGTTCTTCTGGCAATCATCGCATCTCTCAATAAATTTTGCTATCGTTCTATTCATATTCTTAAAGAAAAACTTTTGTTTGATTTTAGCAGATGTTGCTGTTACTCCCTTATGTCCATGAAGTGGACTATTATGGAATTCTTTAATGATGTTGTTAATCTTTTCCGGATCTTGAAGTCGAATAATTTTATTGAGATGTACTTTGACCTTCGTTTGACTATTCATAAAAATAAAATTCAGCATTCTCTTGATCAGAGAATATTTTAAATGTTGTAAATTGATATTCGACTTATGGATTCTTAATACTTTTATGTCGGTGCTTTCACAGTGATCTTTTAATTTACCGAATATAGAGAATAGGTCTTGATAGCGAATTTGCGTAATTCTGGGAAGTTTACCGAAGACATAGGGAACGTTATTCATAAGAGATTGTGAAATGTCATAAGGTTCGACATTTTCAATTATATTTTGAATGATAGACTTTTCTATGTCAGGAAAGTCTTCTTTTATATGACTGGAGGTGACTAGGATAAATCGTGGATCCTTTAGATTATTTCCGAGGTATTCTTCTTCAATTTCTTCTATCACTTGAGGCAAGTCTATTTCACGAATATTTAGGAATGCTTCGTAGTCATCAGAAAATTCTTGAGTTTTCTCTGCGATTTTCAAATTAGAATTTTCCATTGAATCATTTTGTTCTCTTTGCAATTTCTTTTCTTTGTATATGATTGCTTTTGATTTCGATCTAGTGATAGCGAAAATTTTTGAAGGTTGCGAAATTTCAGAAATTGAGTTTTGTGGGACTGGTGCATGACTGGATGTATCAAAAGAGTTGATATCGTTATTTTGAATGGGGATTCGTGATAGTGCATCTGCGTTGGTGTTATGAATTCCGCTTTTATGGATTATTTTAAAAGAAAATTCCTCTAATTTTAATCGCCATCGCAGAATTTTGCTAGACGGTTCACGAATATTGTACATCCACTTTAGAGGTTTATGATCAGTAACTAGTGTGAATTCTCGGCCGAGAAGGTAAACTCTGAAGTATTTACAGAAGTAATATACTGCAAGAGCCTCCTTCTCAATTGTGGAGTAATTTCTCTCAGCTTTATTGAGTACCCTACTAGCATACGAAATGACCTTATCATTCTGTGATAGTACGGCACCAATAGCGTAGTCACTTGCGTCCGTAGTTAAAATGAAGCTCTGTGAAAAATCAGGATAACCTAGAATAGGTTCGGAAGTCAGTTTGTCTTTCAAAATTTGGAAGGATATTTGGCATTCATCTGACCATAGAAAAGGGCTTTTCAACTTTTTAGTGAGTTCAAATAATGGTTTAGCTATGGCAGAAAAATTTTGAATAAATCGTCTATAATAAGACGCCAATCCCAAGAATGATCTGACTTCTCTTGGATTTCTAGGGACAGGGTAGTTGTTTACAGCTTCGGTTTTCTTGGGGTCCGGTCGCAAGCCATCTGAGGTGACAATGTATCCCAAATATGTTAGTCTAGCTTTCAGAAACTCACACTTGTTAGGTTGTAGTTGGAGGTTGTGTTCATGAAGTCTTTTGAACACTGCATCAAGTTTTTTGAAATGTTCCTCTATTGTGCTGGAATATACAATGATATCATCCAGATATGCCATGCAATGCTGTTCAAGCAAATCTCCTAATACCCCGCGAACCATACGCGAAAAGGCTGCTGGGGCAGAACAGAGCCCTTGTGGGAGACGCTCAAATTCAAAATGGGATCCGAGGGCACTGAAAGCCGTTTTATGTCTGCTTTCTTCTGATATTTTCATTTGATAGTATCCCGAAGCCATATCTAAAGTGCTGAAATAACGACAATTACCAAGACGATCAAATATATCGTCTATATTTGTGAGAGGGTGTTGATCCTTGATGGTGATTTCATTCAATCGACGAAAATCTATCACTATCCTCCACCTAGGATTCCCGTTAGGATCTGGTTTCTTTTTAACCACGATCAAAGGACTGCAAAAGGGGGAATAACTAGGACGTATTATGCCACTATCAAGCATCTCTATAATTTGTCGTTTTACCTCCTCTCGTTGGTGAAAGGGAATTCTATAAGGCTTTTGGTTGATAATTCCGGATCCAGGTATAGTTTTGATCTTATACTCTGCACAATTTGCGTGTGACAATTTGTCCCCGTCTAAATGAAATACCTCATTATATTTTCGGCACAGACTATGCAATTTTTCTCGGTCATTAACATTCAGTTTTTCATTAACTTGAAGAATTGACAAAATTTTATTTGCCCTTGCTTCTATATCTGAATCATCATTTTTAGTGGTGGGCTCCAAAGAGAATACACAATATTCGTGGAGAAGGTCAGTAATCGGAGCAATGCGTTGCACTTGAACTGTGTGCGGATTTTTATTTATTATGGGAATTCGCGCTTTATTATTTATTGGGGTGATGACACAATCCGGAATATATACTTTGTCATCAAAATTATGTTGGTGACACACTTGAGGTTCATTATGCGGAAATGCAAATTCAACATAAGTTTCGGAATTGGGTCTCAATTGTATTTGGTCTGAATCAGCATTTTGTGAAGAAATTCTTTCTGTGGGCTCATTGGTCTTGTCATGCGTGGAAGACTGATTTTGGGGAGAATCATCGAATTCTGGCGATAAGAGCGGATCGCTTTTTGCATGCGATTTAGATAAATTATTTTGGCCAGGGGAATTCGAGTTAAATTCATCTTGGAGACGATGCTGATCCAGAGAAAAAGGAATGAATGGAACAGCTATCTGTAATTTGTTAAAGAGAACGAGCCTTTGATTGACATGAATCACTGCATCTAATGCTGATAAAAGATCTCTCCCTATGATGCCATCAAAAGGGAATGGTCTGTTAGGAAGTACGTGGAGCAATGCTAAGACATCTTGATGATCAAATGACGTAAATCCCATACGTAGTGAGACTGTACCGAGTGTCTTCACTACACCTTCAGTTATTCCTCCAATTGCCATTGTTCTTGAGACCACAACAGGCATTTCCGGGTGTAAGCATCTAAGTTTTATAAAGGAAAAAGGAGAGCCGGTGTCCACTAAAAATGTAAATTGAGCCCTATCTGTTTTGTAAACGCAATATACTTCTAATAAGTGAGGATTTTCGGGCTTTTCAATAAAATAGCTGGGTATTTTAATAACTTTTTCCCGGTCGACAGGTGATCTCATTGCATTTGACCTGCCGACCGAATTTCGTTTTCCGGCTCGCGTGTCTCATGAGTCTGAGAACAATTAGGAAATGAATTAAGCGGGAGGGCGGTGGAATTAAATTGACCTCCTGGGGGATTGAAAAACGTAGTTTCATTAGGATTTAAAGAAGATCTTCCACCAGTATTATTCAATATAGATTGATTATTATTAGAAGTTCGATTAAAAGACGAATTGTTATTCTGATGAGCGGAATGATTTTGGCGAAAATTTCTGGAATGATTTGGGCGAAAATTGGAATTTTGGGTGTGAGAGTTGTTTTGGGGCTGATTTGAATTATCTCTAGGACGGTTAGACTGATTTCCCCCATGAGAATTTCTGAAATTAGAATTATTTGTCGATCTGTTTCCTATATTTTCCGCTGAATTCTCAGTTAGGTGGAAGGGCAGAGATCGTAATCTGTTTTCTGCAAAGGTGAGTGCCGCATTAATAGTTTTAAAATCGCGCGTCAGCATAATAATTCTTGTATCGGTATTGCGGATTGCACTACAGAATACATCTAATGCCTCTCGTAAATTTTTCGATTTAACTGATGGGGAAAGAATCCCGTCGCAATGGGCAGAACAAGCCAAGTCAAATGCCCTTAACGCATCCTCTACCCTTTTTGCGAATTGTCTTAATGTTTCCTTAGGTCCTATCGAGAGTTTTTGTAATGAAAGTGCAGCTTCTCCAATACTCAATTCAGGTTCATTTACAGAATTAATTACATTGCGAAATTCTTCATAAGAATTATAATTTTGACCTCTTAGAACTTCATAAATTTCAGAATCTACTTTTAGCAAAAGATATCGAATAAATTCCATATCTCTTGCTCCCTCATATTGCTTGAAAAATTCCTCATAAATTCCATCACAAATCGCGAGAAAATGGACAATAACTCTTGACTCACCCGTACAAACAGGAATATTTTTGTAGAGTTCCTGGAACTGAAGAAGGTTTCTGCTCTCTTGTAGCGACATTGTAGACGATGTAGATGTCCGATGAACAGGATTTGGTGGCAGAGGTGGAGGATTTGTTGGTTTTTGTGGTGGTGATCGCTTTGAAGACTGCTGTGGCTTTGTAGATTGCTGAGATGGCTCTGGAGGATGCTGAGATGTTTGAGTAGGCTCCAGCGATGATTTTTGTGGCTGAAGCTTTTGTGGAGCCTTTGATGGTTCTCCCAAGGATAGATGTTGAGACGACTTTGATGTAGCTTTCCTTGGTGTTTCCTCGTTGAACACAGGAATTTCTTCGTCAGATTCGGATGAATTGAAGACTACAGGCAGCTTCTCGATCTCTTTCAGCAGAGGAGTCACTCCAAGCGATAGGTGGGTTTGGGCTGTAGAAGGCGTCGGTGGTGACCGTTGTAGTAGACTGCTTTTCTTGAAGGGATCAGCGGCTTCTAATTTGGCTGCACAGGATGGTTCTGCGACTCCTAAATCGGCTATGCAGGAGGGTTCAGCGGATTTCACTTCACCAGAGCAAGATTTGCTCTTCACTTTCACTTCTTTGACTAGCACTTTTTTTCCGCGTAAATCAAAGCTAGTGCGCTTCATGGAATATTCACACACGTGACACTTTGTGCTATTCCTGGTCACGGCACCACTGAAGCGAAATGAAAATGCGTGGTGAAGTTTTCGCGGTTTATTGAGTAGAACTGAACCAAATTACAATGGGTCGCGAACATTTTATAATGTCGCGACATTTCTTGTATAAAAATAATAATAAATTTAATATAAATAATGGAAAGAGGAAGAGTGAAGGTGTCAAAGCAGGAAAAGTGCATTCTAAAAGTTAAGCATTTTGGGCACTTTTCCTGTTTTGCAACAAAACCACCCCCCTGACATGTGGTCTGTGGAGTTGAAGCCAAAGTTCACTTTTGCATACAAAAACGTAATGAAATTTCTCTGCATTTGCGACCGTTACGATAACTTATTTAAAAGTGGGACAGTTCCCCTTTTGGAAGTTACTGATCCCTGGGATAAATATACTAGATTTTTGTCTAAATAACTTTTCGCGATCGGCTCTGTGAACTGAGTAAAGGAGCTGTCTTCAAATAGCTCCATATGAAAAAGAGAACTTGCCATGGAGGGAAGTGCGTAAAGCGGGCTAGAAGCCTGGTAGGCCCCAGTAAACCTAGGCGAGTGACAGAAGATTGGGTAGCCAACCCCAGTGGGAAATCGCGAACCTAAGGGCCTTCACAGACCTGAGGATTAGCTGAGAGACGGCTTAGAGTAATTATATTAGAAATAATAGTCAAATTACATTTCCATCATTTTCCACTAAGTCGTCTCTCGGCTTAAGTCGTGAGTGTGTCTAGGGCTTAAGGCTAACGAACAGATCTGGTCCTCCTAGAGAAGGTTGTGCGAGAGGCTAACAACACCTCCCTGTAATAGCAATATTGTAACGAAAACTCGCAAGAAGTTCCGGATGGGACGGACTTTACGACAGTGACCTATAGTACGTTATAGAACGAGCTAATGAGGGAGATATCCCTGGGCGATACTGCTTACCTCACCTCTGTTATGAAATGGTCGTAATCTGGAACTTTACGGTCCTTAATTAAGGACACCAAAATAAATCTTTGACAAATAAATAAGGTGAGTAGAGTAAAAGCTCATAATTTTGGACAGTTTCTAAATTTGGACACTTTGAGGGTAAAATTGGACACTACAAAAAAATTAATTAAAATTATAGATTTTTATTCCCATATTTGATGAGTAATGAATTTTATCTAAATATTTGTTCTTTTTTATAGATTTTAACACTAAATCAGTAAAATTTTGAATATGATTTGAGTTAAAATTGCTTTGTTGAAAACTCAGTGTGAGCAATTGCTTACGAGAAATATGACAGAACTTCGTTTTTATACTTCAGTCTTGTTCAGCTGTGATGAAGTACTAACAAGTTTTGCTCCCTGTTTTTGAGTGATATTATTCAATATTCATAGAATATTGTATCGATTCACGTTAATTACATTTGACGTGAAGTGATGTTTGCCTTGTGCATTACGTTTTTCGTGTGAAAGATGGTCAAGTTTTTCAGAGATTCACCAGTGAGTGAGGTGATACTTCTTATTTTGGATAGGTGTTTTTCTTTCGAAATTTTGTGAAATTTTAGCTTTTGTGATGACTATTTTGTGTAAATGTCTGGAGAAACAAAAGAACATCTTCTTTGCGAACGCGAATTAGTGAGAAAAACCGTGGAAGGCTTCCGGAAAGGCCAGGGAATACACAAATCCGAGCGTACTTGGAGTACCGAAGTCAACTCACATTAATGAATGATATGGAAAGTTTCTGGGATTCTTGTGATATTCTAGGATTCCCTCTTATAAACAGGGAGAGGACTTGGTAAGATAGGTTCTTGAAACGGAGAACAATGGGCATCTTATTGAAACGAATTAGCTGTCCAAATATACAGCCAAGGTGTCCAAAATTTGAGTCAAATTCACCTCTACATATCAATTCATTTTTAAACGTATTAAGACTAATTTTAGGAAAAACTAAGACAATAAACACTTTCCAAGTTTCTAAACAACCCTTCTGAAAAGAGAATAACAAAAAAGTCAATTAATATTGAAATTATCGTACTTCAAACTTGGAACATTGATGCTTATAAGTACCCTGTCCAAAATTATGAGCCTTTACCCTACAATAGACTGATCCATAGTGCTTTTGGGACGGAAATTATACGGGCTTCAGATCTAATTTCCTACACCTAAGACACCTTAGTAAGTGTAAGTAAATCTCTTTACATGCAGCAACTCTTTAGTAGGGACAACTCGGGCAGAATTAGCCAGCAAATGAAATTTTTCATTGCGTGTAATTTGTACAAAAAATGTTTGTACCAGGCTGAAAAATATTTCAATGAATAGAAAAGGATGTGTTTACTTCGAATAATTAGTGGTTTCTTGGGTTTCTTCAATATTCCTACTAGAACAGGCTTATAATATCCCACTGTCTAATACCATGCGTGGCTAATTCTACCCCGGTAAAGGGCCGTAGCTGGAGTTGAATTTAATGTAGAGCATAAGTAGTTAAAGGTAGGACATTTATCAATATTTTTTATTGATCTATTTTGATTAGTCGATTTCCGTTCCACTTCACTTGAATGTAAGTGAATAAGCGATAAAACAAAAAAAAATATTTTTCAAAAAAACAAATTTTAAAAATAAAATATATTACTCTAATTCTTCGATGCATATACTTAAGGGGTCACGTGGGTCAAAATTGACAAGAAACAGCAGATTTGGTTCTAATTTCTTTTCAACATAATAAAAAATATAATTAATTCAAGCTTTGAGGCATATAAAAGTACAACAATCAAACTATATTTTCTGAAATTTTCATTTAAAAATGTATCCAGTGGGATTTGATTATTGGAGATATTTTTGAAATAACATACTTTTCTGTGGACAAGATTCCCAGAAATTGGTTCATCTGGAAACCCAAAACCAAATATTTCCTGTTACCCGACGGGTTAAACTAGGCTTTGAACGAAGGAATTCAAATAAGGTTTCAATGACTAAATTTTTAAATATGTTAAATGAAAAATTTAGGAAATATAGGTTATGTTAATGTTGTATTTTTATATTCCTAAGAGCTTAAATTAAATAGTTTTTAATATGCTGAAAAAAAAACGAAATGTAAAATACGAAGTTTATATATCCCCAAAAGAATATTACAAATATTGAGAATATCCTAAGAATATTTCTAAAATTGTGTGAATAAAATGAATATTTTGCCACTAAAGGGAATATTGTGAATATTGAGAATATTTAATTGAAATTGAAATCGAGAATTTCGAATACAGAAAATCAATTTTTGTCTCTATGAAATGCCCCTTGGGATGCATGGGATACATAGTGCACATAAAATTTATGCTCCGGAGAGATTCAGATATGCAGAGCTTTTGAAGCGCCTGATCCTATCAACACCCCTGTTTGAACTCCCTGAAGCTACCGTGTGGTATCGACTTTTGTGTAAATAAAATGCAAAATCCAAGAAAGGAGTTACCAGCAAATTGGGAAACGATGAATAGGAGATGGGAGTCAATGGGTGAATATTTCAATATCTACGATGCATATATACACAATATTCGAAGAATGAACCTTGGTAGATATGCATAATTCTCTTTGAAGAATCATTGAAGCGCATGAAAAATTCGTTTGTCACTTTTTCTCGGTCCTCCAGAACGAATATGGTAAAATCGATGTTCTCACTCAAATAAACTTGTCTATGTACATAAATATTTTTCCATAGAGTACAGAGTATTTGTGACATCCCTTTTGAAGCCCTTTTGCACAAGTGTGATGATAAAACTTTAAAAAATTTGATTACTTTGTCATTTTTATAGCAGTGACTTGGAAGTGTTGCATAAAAACAGATGATTTATCAAGAGGAAAAAGATTGTATGCAAAAATGAGTTATAAGAAGCACAAGGGCAGATTCCTTATGGCTTACCATCGTGAAGAAAAAACCATAAAACCACCAACAAAGAAATTATACTATCAAAAGTGCCCATTTCTGGATCTCAAATCCCATCAAAAGAAGTGATTTCAATCACGATAAAAATTCCTTTGCATTCCATAAAATTTACAACTATTTTTATTTGAGTAAAGTCATGTTGATTTTATGAGTGGTACTTTTATGCAGAAAAATATGTCAAAATTCAATTTATCATGAATTTAAAAACAATCTGAAAATCAAGAGGGAAAGCTCTATAAATGTTATTGTTATGATTTTTCATAGTTACAGCTACTGTGAATACTATGGATGAGATTATCTTTCTAGCTTTAAATTCTTTTAAAAATAAATTCTGACTTTTAAAGAATTCCAAGACCTTTCAAATGAATCCAAATTTGTTCCAATCGATTGAGAAATACGCTCCCTACGACTGTTTGAAGTTTGACCTTTTGACCTTGAGAAATCAAGTACAAGCATTTCGTAATGTCAAAATTATTCATCCAATGGTTTTATTTCCAAACGGATGCTGTCCCTGAAGAGGTCCATGAGAAAGGTAACATATGTGAACATTTTCATGAATATTCCAACGATGCATTTCCACGTCAAAAGTTTTCCATCTCATTGAAATCTCAAAATCTTCAAAGAAACCTCAAAAAGCACTATGAAGCTCTTCTATTCACTTTGCTCTGCCCTGACCTCAATCTTCAATCTTTATGCAAAACAATTCAGAAGAAGATTCCGAGTTGAGTAGTCTTATTACCTTTTCATTTCCTCTCCTAACAGAATCTTCTTAAAATATTTGAGACTAGTGCTTCTACCAACAATGGTAACTTTATCCTTGTTTTTAGGATACACATTACGAATTCAAATTGCTTCTATGAGTACACAAATCCTCTATATGTACAAAATTGTTAGTTGATAATTGCAAAAGTTGAAACATTCTAACGCTTCTTGAAACTTTGAACCACTAATATGAGTATTTTTGGCACAATATTCAGGGATACACTTCCTGCTATTTCCAACATGTTGATATTTTTGCTCATTGAACCTCCTTATAATTGTGTGTATACATAGCTTTCGGTGTGTATCGAGTGGGTGGAATTTAAACACTTTAATCGTATTGTGCTGCATGTTTATTTACCTTCCAATTAAACTTGAGCTGGAGGCTTGTGGGGAAATTGAAAGACTTCTTAGACACTCTCATGGTGAAATGCTACAAATGTAAATAAATAGATTACCGTGAATGCTTTTGGTACACGCATTGTGAAGTCGAATTTAGACATGATAGTGATAAATTTTGTTTGGCATATTTAAAACTGCAATTATTTTATTGCAAATTCGGTTTCGGGACAAGGAACAAACTTCGAAAATTCAAACTTCAAACGACTGTAATCTGCACTTAAATGGTTCGTATTGTTAAAAATTAATTTCGATAATTAGGAGCCGAAATGAAAAGAAAACCTAGTGATCTTCAAAACATCACAACTTCTTCAGATCACCGCTAGAGGTACTAATTGATTTTCGAAAATTCAAAATCGAATATTTGGAAATTTAAACTTTTCACAAATATATTTATCGGTTAGCTATTAGCTCGAAACCGACTAAACCGGGTTGAAATGATACATAATTATAGTAAAGTTCCTCAAATATGATGGCACCTCAATGGATCAGAGTAGTGTCTCTATGATTGAGGTCTCAGGTTCGAGACAAAGGCAGCTTCAGAGTCTTCAACATCTAAGGGGCATTATGCAAGTGGAGAAAATAAGCGTTAATCTCGCAAAATCTTGCTTAAGATGGTATGGCCATGTGATGCGTCGCCCAGAGGACCACTTTATAAAGAGGGTTTTTAGTCAATTCCAAAAAAAGGCCCTGAGCCCTACCTTATGGTGGAAAACCCTACCATGTTTTCCACTATAAAAACCAGTGATAAGCCCAGATACGCTTATGGTAGCTAAAATTCTTTACAGGCGACCTAGAAATGCATGCAACTTGAAGTGCTTGCAACTAGAAATGTGTGAAAATTCTGTTGTGAATTGAATTTTGGGGGTAAAGCATCGCGTCGAGCAAACGTTTTCTATTTTAAATGTTTGAGTGCAGAAGGCCAACGCAAGAAAAAAATGTTCATTGAAATCGGTTAATAAACATTAGAGATAGAGGCCGGTCCATATAGATATAGTAAGGGTCCGGATACAGTGGGTTGGTGTAGAAACGGATGGGACCCATCGTTAGAAAGATCTCGATCTCAGATACAATATATACTAAAATTTAATCGAAATTGCATCATAAACGCCAAAAATGTAGTGCGGTAAATACATTATTGATTACAGCTCGGGTCAGGGAACATCGAGGGAGGAGTGCGTTCCACCATTGGAAAGGTCTCGACCTTAGCTACAACATACTAAAATTTAAAGAAAAAGCATCGTCTAGTTTTCGAAATATTCGAAATTAAATTTTCAAAAACCGATTTTCGATTAATCGGACCTTCGATTAAATCGTATGAAATTGCGGTGCCATGAAGGTTGTAGTACTCCACGAAAGCTTTTTAAAACACTAAAATTTTTCAAATTCCGATAATTAGAACCGGAGATATTTCTATTCGAAAAATGAATATTTAACCCCTTCTAGGTCGGATCACGGGGGCCGGGATACCTTAAGTTTGGTACTGATCGAAAGCTCTTAGGCCTAGCTATAGCATACTAACTATGGCATACTATCGATGCCATAGGGGCTGAGTTAATAAAAAAAAGCAAAATTTAGGGGTATTCCAAAATGGCGGAAGGATGGGTGGGGGGGGGTGGATCTGATATCATCCACTTCTAGCCACCCATCGACATTTAACCTTGGCCGAAAACTGCTTGTCGATATCTCTTTCCGTTTTCTCTCCAGAAGTGGTTATACGACGAACGGGACGGACGGGAAGTCCACGAAAATCGATTTTTAGCGCATATGATATTCTTGATCTATGAGTGTCAAAACGCGTAAATCCAAAATTTGGGCCCGATCGGACAAGGTCGGAGTTCTGACCACAAAAGCTGAGATTGTAAAGAATATCAGCTAGAATGACACGAGGGTTGGATCTAGGCCCTATATACACAAATATTCACCAAATTAGGCCCAGAACTCGAAGCACGATACTCTCTATTCTTTGATCAGACCAAGACTGATTCCCCTGCCCACTGCCTTTGCTGTCCCGGTCTCGTGATGGGACACTATTGAAAGCTTTTAATAACGACCGTTGCAATTCTAATAGAGGAATCGACTTCTAACGATTTTGCCTTTGCTTTATAATTTCGTTGTGTTTCATTAACTCATTTGTACAGCGCTATTTTAATGGAGGCCACAGAGGGCGTGGCTTATTTATTCAGACGAAAGATTACTACTAGCCCCTCCCACTATCAAATTTGTGTACGTGACTAACTGTTTTTCTCCAGAGCATTTTACTGTATATTAAAAACCTAAGGAATATCCGCGTTTGATACGACTCCTAAAGGGGCGTGGCTTAAAATTAGTTTTTAGATAGAGCTAATTCAGAAAGTATGATACTTCCCTACAGGAGTCGAGCCCTCTGCCCTGTGAAACAGATTGTACACTTCTCTCGTGTCACATTTCATTTTGGTCATTTATTTCTTGAACAGAAATGACTCAATTATTTCTTAAAAGTGCACTGTCGCAGCAATCAATAAGAATTGAATGCAATACATTGTCTACCTCCTTGACTTGCGTTTTATTTCACAATCGTCTTGGAATAATTGCATGTCATGATCTCACCATGAAAGTAATACAACACATCACCTCAAACTTACATCCAATTTTCGCATCGACGATTTAATGTTGAATGAAAGAGAAATGTCTCAGGAATAAGAAAAGAAAAATTACATCTACACATGCAGTTTTGTTAATTCAGCATCCAAATTCATTTCCCAAGAAAATTGCTTTCTTGTGCCTTATCACATAAATTAATTTGATATTCTTGGATGCTTCTCCTGGGTGTTTTTCGCCGTGAAAGCAACATCAGGAGGTGTCACGTGAAGTGTTTATTGTGTCTGATGGTACGGGCTGAGGGGTATTGCGGTCGATTCACGTGCTTGAGGAAAAGTCATCTGTGTCACTTGACACGTAGCAGGAAAGGTTCATTAGTGGATCACGGTGCCATGGAGGTTACCAGAGAACACTCAACGCCACTCCAGCTATTTCCACACAACAATCTATATATGCAATATTTTGCATAAAATATATCTCGCGAGCATGTACCAGTGAATTGCATAACTTATCACTGGCACTCTCTCATCATTGGCTCGTATTTTTACACTCGCATATCACTCTCTGGGGAGCATAAAAGGCAGCCTTGATGATGTCCTCACACATGGGGAATAATAGGTTATGATGACACCATTAAAACTCAGTGGATTATGGGTAAAGCTTGATTGACATCGGACACTATACTCATTTCCATTGGGAATCCTGTATCACACTGTGTCTAAATATCGTCTGCTCTTTTCAAAAATTCACACAGAAAGCTCTAACCAAACTGTTTCTTTGTACAAAATGTCGTTGGTGTTCGAAAAATTCAAATTGAATTACGAATTTTCAAATTTTCGTTGACACATTTTTAAACTCAAGACGCTTTTGAATATTTAAACTGGAAATTCCACGAGTTATCTTGTAGCATTGTAAAGAAAATCGGTTTTCTTGGACTTTAAAAACCGATCTTCGAATTTAACTTTTACAGTACCCGTCTGACATAGAGCAATGGGCGAAATTCAGCCTTGAGACTTTAGTTTTAGTTTAATACCAAGGTATAGGCATTATTTATAAAGCCTTAACCCTAAGATTTTAACGATAGCTAGGGGCCAAGACATCAAATTCGCCGTTCGTCGAACTGACTCTTATGTTCTCAACGGTACTGCAGCCGAAAGGTCAGGACGACGAGAGCGATGTCGGGCAAAAGGATGCGCATTAGGTAATCGAAGAAAGTTTTTCTTCGACGGCCATAAGTTCGGACGCTGTTTAGAGGTAGCTAAGCTACCTCTAAACTACCCGGTCGTCGACGAAAAACTACCTTGTCCCATCGTGTAGAACATCTTGAGATTAGTGCCAAAACACTTTTTTCTTTTTAGATTACTGAATGAGAATAAAGTGCTAATTAGGCTCTAGCACCCGGCTAGAACATCCTGTGGTCGCATTACGGGCAAACTTGTTGACCAGGAAAGAGCGCAATAGCCTCGACCTTCCCGACAGTGTTGATTCTATTCCATTAGATAGAAGGCGCATCAGCCTGGTATACCAAAGGCCAAGAACTTGTCTAGACTTATCGCCCAGAAGAGGGGTCAAAAATCTTGACATTCTAATTGGGGCATGGCGACTCTTCTCAAGTAGATCCAATGACTGACCTTGACGATAAACTCAGATGGTTTACGACGACTGAGATCCACCAAAAATGAACCTAGACTCCGAGGTGATCTAGCCGCGTTGACCTTAATTGTAATCTGTGCAGGAAGAATGGGTTTAGGAGCTGACAGTAACTAGGGAAAGGGACAACGGCCTTGACTCTCTCCCTAGGTCATCAAGAGGGGGCAAGAGCCTTAACACCGTTTCTTGAACTAGTCTTCTGGACCAGTTCGCCCTGGTAAGGAGTAACGACCATGACACTTTCAAGTCCAATCCAGAAAACGACTATGACAAGTCGTTCTTTCAATGGTCGAGGAGGCGAGTTCATACAAAAAGATGGTCAAGGAAGGAGGCAATAGCCTCTACAATACATTGATGGGAATAAATCTAATTTAATCTTAATCTAAATCTAATCTAATCTTAATTTAAATCCAATCTAAAAATCCTGAAATCGTTTTTCGCAGATTCCAAAAGAAAACAATGCATTTCTTGGATAAAATTTTGAATTTAACCCACTGTAAAAACTAGAAAAATAGATTTTAAACCTTAACATCAATTAGTTTCATCTAGCCCTTTAGTCTATTGCTAATCTCTCCTCCTGATTCTAAAATCGTAAAACTCAGATAAGGGAGTGTTAAACATTTTTGTATTTTTGCTGAAGTGGCTGTAAGCCTGCTCGGCACTTCTTGGCTTTCGTCTCTGTACCGAAAAATACTTCGAATTAGCTTCTGAAACTTTTATTGCACATTCTTTGATAGTTTATCTATCAATTTAAGAAACAAAAATATCAATTTTTTGGCCTTGCGATTAGGGGGATCCCCTTTATTCAATTCGATAAAAGTCCTGAGCATTTACAATATTCAATATTAGGAATAATTTCTCTTCAATATTAGGAATTTTGCAGAGAAAGAAAATTTTAAATCTCTCTTGTAAATTATTTTCGGATTTAATTACAGCACCTCTTTAGAACTTTAAGGACTTTGATATTTCATATTAAAAACTAGAATTTAGAATATATTTTAAATATTTTTTAAACCATTTCGCAACCAATTCATTAAAAAAAATAAAATTTTTCGTTACTTTTAATCCAAATATGCCCATTGAACATAAATGAAGAGAATATAAGCTACCGGTCAAACATGTGATTATGAAATTGTTCCTACAAAAAAGTGAGCAAAACCAAATTAAGTTTAAACGAACGGCAATTTATTTTTTAATCATATAGTACCGCGGTTTTTGTTGATATTTGTGGTATAATGGCAAACATGATTTTTTGACATTAATATTCAATAAATAAATTTATATTTCAATTTTAAATCATTTTAAAAGATTAATTTAATCTTTATTTGTCGAGTATTAAATGCAAAATTTATCATTTTTCCCATTTACGGATAAATTAAATATTGTCACAAAAAGTTTAAAGAAGTATTGAATACATTTACGTTTTTTTTCGATGTTTTATCTAATGCTTTCAATGTAAATTAAAATCAATTAAATAGATTGAAGTTAAGATTGAGAGTGGTTTAATGGAGATGAAAATCAACCCTTTATCCTTTAGAGAAACATTTTAATCTTAAGTTTAGATATACTTGGTTGGTTTTGATTAGATTGAAACATAGAAAAACATAGAAAATTATAAGTAAGTTGCAACTTTATTTGGAATTTTTCTCCTCAGTGTATTAAATGCTGAATTGAGTTCAGATTCAGATTCCTTACTCAGTAAGAATTCACAGTTTAGGCAGAAAAAAGGCAACCTCCTGAAGGGACTAAAATAAATCCTCTGGATAGGCGTGGGGGTAATCGAGGGCAGTGTCTGGGTGAATTCCCATCAACGGGTGGTGGACATCCCACTGTCAATCGTGTGGATAGCTAATTGATGGTACGGTCATTCCTCACTGTCCCGATATAGGAGGAGTCAATGGGGAGTTCTTCAATCGATAGTATCAAACCCGATTTATTCTATTTCAAAGTACTTCATTGAGCTTTACCTTCACATTGAGCCGTTGACTCTGCGACAGTAATAATATGATTTTCACTGGTACTGGGTGACGATTTCACCTGAAAAGTTGAATAATTTTAAATTAATTTATATCCATTTCACTGAAAAGGATATTACAACGAAATGTAACCAATGACCAATATATAACCCACAAATATGTTCTAATAACTGTATTTTTAAAATACTTTTAACCCTTTAGGAACGATTGGAATACCGGTCTCCCAAATTGTCCGAAAATGTTTTTTTTTTATTTTTGGGACAGCGGTGTCCCATTCGTCCTCATAGGGTCAAATAAATTTATAATTTTGAATTTCTCTAGAATAATATTGTAGATTATGTTAAACTTTATAATATTTATTCTAAAAGTTTAAATTAGAATTAACGAATTAACTTAAACCTGAATTAAGTCTTTCTTAATTTTCAAAGCAGGTTAAATAAAGACAACGTGGTGCTCTTATATAAAATATATTTAAATATAATTAATTAAAAACTATTTAGTTATTAAAATTCTCTTTTAGCCAAAACTATGCAACAAAAGATTATAGAACTGTCTGCAAAAAGGATGCTCTTTCGTCGTTGTCAGAAAACTTTTTTATATTTCATTTTCGTATGAAAGAACATCCTTTGATACAATTTCAACAAATGGAATTACAAGTCATTTTTTCAGAGTTGAGAATAAATTTCATCCAACTTGCAAGAAATATAATATAACTGTTAAACAATTTACACTATCACATTATGTTCCATACAAAAATTACTTTGAATATTCTGGAAGTGTTTAAAAAATTATATTAACCACTTTCGGAACTGTTTATACTTCTTGTATCCCCTTGCGAGCTTGAATTCTGTTAAGAAGGGTTATATGGGGTTTCTGAAATCATATCTAATTTGGAAGTTCGAGATTTCCTAACAGTTTTAGATGGTAAAAGAAAGAAAACAAGGAAAAAATACTCTTGATTGTCTTGTATTTCTTCCTGATTTTCTTTTTCTCTTTGATCGTCTGAAACAGCGAGAAATTCTAAATTAGATATCATCCCAAATTACCCCATTTTACCCTAAGAAACGATTAAATAAAAAGTTCTTTACCAGTATAAATTGCATACAATTTTATAAGTAATTCAATTTGTTGAGATATATTTAACTTTTGCAAAAGAACAGATGCTGATTCGAGCTTTATATCGCTCATGAAGCATTATAGAGGAGTAAGAACAATTTGTCTATTGATATATCCCAAAAAATCCAACATAAAATTAATTGCAATAATTTTGAGTTATTGTGGAAGCGAATGTTTTAGAAGTAGGGGAAAGCGCGCTACCCTCGGATGGCTTAAGCTTCAGATAATTCAATGTTTTTTCTTGTAGGCAGCCAAAATCCCGAACGCCAAAATCCCGAAGGAGCCTAAATTCTGGCAATTTTCGATCATTTAATTTGCCTTTGACTATGAAGTAACTGGAAGTAGCACATGTAGTGCCTCTAGAGTTACATGTGTCTGTCTATAACAAAATCCCAAATGAGTCGAAATCCCGAAAATCAAAATAACAAAGAGGTCTAAATTCTGAAAATTCAAAATCTCTAATGGAGTCAAAATCCCGAAAAGTTTACAATCCTGAAAAAAAAACCAAGATCTTGAATAAGCCAAAATCCTGAAAAATCCAAATTCCGAATGGGGTAACACCCCGAAGAAATCAAAATCCCGAAGAAGCAAAAAAACCCCAATTGTGTTAAAATACAGTCAATACGCCGAAAGGATCAGAACTTGATAAAACTAAATTCAAGAATAAATCAGAATGAAACCGAAATCTGGAAAAGCCAAATTCCCGATTGAGCCCAAATGGCGAGTATACAAAATCCGGTAAAATCAACATCCAGAATGGGATCAAAATCCCGAATAGCCAAAATCCCGAATGGGTTAGTATCCCGAATAATCAAAATCTTGACTGAGCCAAAATCTCGAATAAGGAAAAAATACTGGCTAAGCCGAAATTTCGAATAGGCCATAATTCCGAAAGGGCCAAATTAAAAAAAAAAACAAAATCCCGAACGGACCAGAATCCCGAATAAACGGAACATCTAAAAAAAACCAAAATTCCGAAAAATCAAAATCCTAATAGGGTAAAGATAACCATACAGCCAAAATTGCGAGTGAGCCAAAATTCCGAAGTCATTAAAATCCTGACTCAGCCAAAATCCTGAAAAAAAATCAAAATCCCGAATGTGATCAAAATCCCGACTAAGCCTAAAATTCGAATAGACCAAAATTTCGAAAGGGCCAAAATATGAAAAAAGAAAGCAAAATCCTGAATAGACAAATCATCTAGAAATGCCAAAATATTCTAAAATCAAAATCCTAATGGGGTGAAAAAACCCCCAAACCAAAATCCTGAAAATATGAAAATTCTGACTGACCCAAAATCTCGAATGAACCAAAATTCAAAAAAAAACTCAAAACCCCGTATTGGACCACAATCTCGACTAAACCAAAATTTCTCATGGGCTACAATTCCTAAAGGGCCATAATATGAAAAAATAAACAAAATCCCCAAAAGGCCAGAATCCCGACTAAATAAAACATCTAGAATAGCCAAAATGTCGAAAAATCAATAACCCAAATGGAACAAGATGCCGAAAAATCAACATTCAAAATGGGGTGAAAAGCCCGGTACAGCTAAAGCCCAGAAAATTCCAAAATCCGGACTGAGCCAAAATCTCTAATGAGCTAAAATACTGAAAAAATCAAAATCCTAACCAGGATCGAAGGAACATCTCTTCCACTTGACACTTTTGCCAAAATTTTGAAATTTATTTAAAATATCTAATAAATTGTAAATAATATGACGTTTTTTTCTTTAATCTACGTTTTTTGATAAGGATATGTGTTCAAATTTCGTACTCCAATTGGTAGAGTAGGGTGTCAATAAGTCCTGACACGACTTCTTAAAGTATCAATAGGCGTTCCTTTCACCCTAAGCCTAAATTCTAAATAAGAAAAAATACCTTATGAGCTAAAACCTCGAAAAGCAAAATCCTTAATGGAGCAACATCTAAAAAAGCTAATTTGTTGAAAAATCAATATCCCTATTGGTGTTAAAATCCCTAACAGTTAGAATCCTGATTAGGCCAAATTCACGAAAAATCAAAATCCGGAATGGGCTAAAATCTGGAAAAGTCAAGTCCTGGAAAATCAAAATCCCGAATGAGTCCAATTCCCTAATTTGGAAAGTAATAAATAATTTATTTGAGGAACATAGAGAAATTTTCCCTTGCCCTAACAACTGAAACAATTACCCAAATTTTGTCTTTTCGGTATTCCGACAATTCGAGATTTTGGGTTTTCGAGATTTAGACCTATACGGAATCTGAGTTTTCGAAGTTTGAAGCTTTTGGTGTAAGGGATTTTCCTTTCGGGATTTTCGCTGCCACAGTTTAAAATAAAACATAATATTCATAAAGCAATACTTAATTATTTATGATAATGTTTTTCTAATAGCTTAAACATTATGGAAATTGACATACGCCTCTGTAATACTGCGTGAGCGATTTATCTGTTTCTGTTTTATTTCTATTTATTCAGGAATGACCTATTAATTCTTATCTTGAATTTTATTTCAGGATAAGACAATGTCTCTGATACCCGAGTGAAAGGTTCTTCGGAATTTTAAGCCCACTTTAAGGAAATGGTTCAATATAAAGTAAGTAAAACAATCGAAGGGTTAACCAAATGCATTTGATTCGATTCAGTATCGTATTTTCTAATGAACAAAAACTATTTAAAGACGAAAAAGGGTAAAAAAAATTGTGAACTTACTGTTGAGAAAAGCACGTACGAACTGTTTCCTGTTGAGAGAAAAGCTCCCCTGAAGCGATGCTTGCTGCCACCTGCAATTGAAGAGGGAAAACTTACTGAGCGTGTGCAAAAAGTGGAGGGAAAACGTGCAAAAAGTAGATTTTTAAACTGGCCAAGATTGAGAAATTGCCAAAGAATGTTAAAAATGTTAACTCGTTAATTGCTATTGGTGTGTTCATTAACATATTAACAGTATTTCAATTGAACGATAATTTTGGTCGTACGTAATTTAGCGATTTTAGGGGAGTGAAAGAGGGCATTAGCATAAAGGAGATATTGAATAAAGATAGAATAGCGAGCAAGTTCAAAAGGTCACTTACCTCTCGTTCCAAAGGGTTTTGGGAGGCAATTCATGCATTGCTCACACTGCTGCGTCAGATCCGGTCCAGCCGGAAGGCACACCGCAGTGCCCATTTGGAGCCAAAATTAAATTTCTATGGTAATGCAAGTGTTAGTGGTATTCTTCACTTGCTATTTGTTCTGATTAAAACGTTACAGGACCTGATATTAGTTAGCAGCTGGGGACTTGTTAACAAGGAATTAAACTACAGAACTCGTCTTCAGCTAGAGGCAAATGTGAGATGAAGTGTGTTAATTTAAATGGGAAAATGGCATCATTACACAATATTCCGTGGCTCAAAATAAGGGCAAACTCTCAAACAAAACTATAGCAAAGCCATACCAAAATGGAAAAGAAAAGAAATTTAATCATTATTAATTTTTTTTTGCTGTTATACTGCAAATGTACAAACGCGTGAGAGCAAGAAAAAAAACTTTAATGATATATGGATATAGCAAAGGTGAAAAGAACCTTTTCCCACGTTATTTTTGCCTTCTGTCTTGGACTGCCACCACATACAAAAAACCCTTGAAAAAAAGTTTGAGTTGATGTTTTTTTGCCACTGTTTTTCTTTTTACTTATATTTCCTCAATTTCCAGATTCATCATCGTCTTATTATAGCGTGGCGTCTTTCAATTTGGGCAACACCTGAAAATAAATGTAGAGAGAAGAAAGTTTGTCATTCAGAATGGAAATATTTCCAAAATAAACTATAGTATTGTTATATAATACATTTACAAGTTGTAATTTTCTCTGTGGTATAATTTTATGCCAAGTTGGTAAACACTTGAGGATATATGAAGATACAAAAGCATTTAATTCTTTTTAAAAGAGTTTTAATAAGATAGAAAGAAAATTGAGGATTCACAATATCTTTACTAATACTAATCAAATGATAATAATAAGTAAATAAATAATAATAAAAAATTAAAGATAAATATGATTAAAAATTTGATGTTTTATGCGGATTATTGCTTAAATTTCAAGAAAGCAGTCTGATATTTTATATAAATTTTAAATGAAATTTTCAATTCATTACGGAGATTAAAATCAACCCTAACCGTGGTATCACACTAGAGAATTTCACATTAAAATTTTATTGTGATTTGCATTAATTGTTGCTGATATGTGTCCTAATGTGCAATTTTAGTCTAGAGCTTTTAGGAACTGATTCATTCTGTGATAAAAAAGTGGACTCGGGTCACAAAAATTGGTTTAAATAGATTAAAATAGGATAAATACGATTGATAATTAATGAGCAAAATAATGAGCAAAATTTACTCATTAAATTTTCATCGGGTAACACTTTATTTCACGTTATTCGGGTGGTTTCTGCGCCACAATTTTCCCACCAGTTTATTCGTAATTAAATAGTTATAAAAAGTAGTTCCAATACCTATTATTTATCGCGAACGAGATAGAGAAAGGACAAAAGACATTAGAAAAGATCGGTCAAGAAGATAAGTAAGAAAAAATCTAAATAAAAATGTGTTCGATCTTCATTTTATATATTCCTTCATAAACTTCTAGGATTTCGTGGTCAAATGAGATGGTGGCCGAATTAATTGAGGCTGTGCATCAGGAATCCGTCATTTGGGACTACAACTGCCGGGTATACAAAAATAGAGGCAGCCGATCTGATGGTTTTCAGGCCGTTTGCGACAAATTGAGCCACCAATCGCCAGAACTGACACATAAGTCGGGATTTGGGTGATATTGGCTCCAAATTTATTCCAAACATTTTCGGTATGCGTGGACGAGCTAAGTTTTAGAACAAATTCGTTAATAATATTGCTTATCTTTTTGAGTCTCGTAAAATGAACAAAATTGTGCCAAAAATTATGGTGTCCGTGGACGAGCTAATTTTTGAAACAAATATGTGCCGACGTTTTTTATCGTGTAGTTGAGCTCCAGTGTTTCACCAAACTTTTTCCACGACTCCTCTCTAGCGACTTTAATTGCGACCTTTGCAGCCTTTTGCGCTTCAACGTAACGATCACGAGACTCAGAATCCTTTTTGGTTAATTTCGAAAACGGCTCATACGATTTCCTTAATTTTCGAATATGATTTGGGCACAGTCAAGGCGGATAATTAGTCCTTTGCGATTGGACACCTATCTTTGAAAAATATTTCGATATCAAATTTTCAAAGACCAAAGTTTAATCACTTCGGATGGCCTATTTTTCAACCAATTTGTTTAAGTTTGGGTATTTTTAAAAGATTTTGAAATCTCCAAGTCAATTGCATCGGACTTATTCGCTAGTTAACAGATAAATTCTTAGTAAATGATTTACATTTCTCGCATTTACATTTCTATGTTTTCATATGCTTATTACTCATGCTAAGAATTCTAAAACTTACTCCTCTTGAGGAATTTCTTATTTTGAGATGTATCTTTTTTTTAATTTACCAAAAAAGCATGGGCAAAAACAAAAAAGGGTTTTCATCTTAAGATGTATACCTTTTTACTGGCAATCATCGCAGATATCCCTCTGAAATCCGCTGCAGCTTTATGCCCAACGCACAATGACTTTTGTTTGTAAACATGTTTTCAAAATTTTCTATGAGAGAGAGCAAGATGACTAGATCTCTCTTTCATTCACTCTAATTGAAATGTTAAAAACATATTTACAAAACAAAAGTTATTGTGTGTTGGGCATTATTTTAAAATGTTTCAGACCTTACAAAATATTCCTAAATCGTATAACCCACAAAAAAGTTCGCAAAAGTTTGCACTTTTTTCAAAAACATTTGTTCGAACATTTTTGTTTGGCTCTGAACATAGTCTACGAAAATTTTCAAACAAGTGTTTGTAAAAAAACAAAAAAAATGCTCGTCAAGTTATCATCTTACGAACAATGTTTGTGAAAAAGTACAAACTTCTACAAACTTTTTCGTTGGTTACACAATTAAGGAACATTTCGTAATTTACAAAATATTTAGGGTAAAGTGATATAAGTTGGAAATATGTTACAAGTTAGACAATTCGCCGGTACAAGTTGGACATGGCTTTTTTCTTTATAAATACAGTACAAAATTTGTTATTAAGCACAAGGAACCAAATTATAAAACTAACCCAAATAGCAATTTGGAGTAAGATTACCGTCGGATGTATTATTCTGGATTCCAAAATCGGGTCCTGTGGCGGTCGTCAGAGAGTCGAATGACGGAAAGTGGGGAATAATATGATAGTAATTACGGAAGTCATTTGGCGTCATAATAACTCTGAAATTACTCGCTCACGACTAAAATATGACGCCGACTTCCAGTAACTTCCAGTGTCCCTTTAAAAAATCTTTTCCTCACTAGGTATATCTGAGGGGAAACTTCACATGTTAAATGGCAAATGGAACTATTCAGTGTTGTAAATTCGCAAAGTAATTGATATTTTCGCATGTTTTCTCAACAACATTATAGTGTGAATTGGTAGGAAAAGCTCTCCCGATAGAGATGTGTGGTTTAATTCGAAAAGTACAGTGACGACAGGAATTAAGTGAAAATTAGGCAATTTTTGGCATGATAAACATACAAACATTTTTTTGTAAAATCAAATTTTGTGGTTCAGGAGTTTGCTCCAGTTTCTTGTGATTAAAATTTTTTGTCGAAAAGACCTATTCAGTGAAAATTTTAAAAGATTTTTGTGTTGTTGCTATTGAGTTGGAAAATTTTTGACATATCGGATGCCTCATTCAGCAATAGTCGAACGGCAAAAATCTTCGCAAATGTGAGTAGTGAATTGGAGAAAATTTACATAGAATGTAGTAGAAAACGATAGAAAATGTGAAGAATTGTTGAGAAAAAGTGTCTACGGTGGTAGTGCAATACAAAACTGTGAAGTGCACTTAACGTCTTCATTCAAAGTGCGTACCTCGATTTGGTATTTATGCGGTAGAGAAGGAAAGACAAATACATTGTTTTTGGCGCGTAATTTTTTGTACGGAAAAAGAACGTCGTTTGGAGTCGCTTTGGTTACTGCATGGTAGAGTAAACTTGAGAACCGTAAAATAACGATAATATTACTAATTCAATTTTGAGTAATGCTGTGACCAAAATACGACGCGAATACGACTAATTTTTAAGATTCCAACTAGGAGTAATCTTTTTGACCATTTCTTGTACACCAAAAACCAGTCATTTTTGAGTTAGAGTATTTTTTTGCAGATTGGGAAAGCATTAAAATTATACAAAGAAAAATGAAGTACTAAATTTATCAAGAAAAAAGGTCCTGTCCAAATTGTACCATTGTCCATCTTGTACCACTTTACCCTATTCTGTTCAAGACAAAGATTTTCTAATTTGTATTATTAAATTCACAAAGAATTTATACAATATAAATCCAATATGAGACAATTGTACAAAATACGAATAATACCAAAATCATTAGCATATCACCCCAATCTTTTCATAAGCAATAAAATATCAAAACACAGTGTTAAATTAGAAAACTAATTTCAATACGAAGTGCATAAATATTGGGTGAATTTTGAGGTATTGCTAGTCCAAATAAATAATCATGAGTGTTAATTAACAAAACGACGCCGATTCATTGAAATCCGAAATTGTGCCCCACAAATTCATCACTGAATGGCCCCTGAGGATAGTGAATTTGTGAGTTATTAATGCCAATTACCTGGCCTTTTATAACTCTGAATTGCACACTAATTGCCTGCATAAATCATATAATTGTAATGATTTGTCTCTTAGGCCAAACGAATAAATTGTGCTAAATGATTGTTTTTTTGTGACATATTCCACAGTAAAATGCTTGAGCAAATGTCACTAAATTGATTTTTATTGGTCTCCTAAATCACATTCACTTGCACATTTTAAATTCGAAATGTCACAAATATCAATATGTTCGAAAGGGATAAATGACATATTTATTCGAAAACAAGACTCAATCAGAAAATTTATGAGAGGGGTCCTTTTTTAATTAATGTTTTTGGTTTAAAAACAAATCACAGTGTTAAACAAAAAAAAATGGTGTGTAATGTGGGAAAAATATGTAAATTTTTACCACATCAAAGGTCATGAAAGTTTGATAACTCTGTCACCAGTGCACAAACCACACTTTAACACAATTTCCAGGATTATTGATCTTCTTCCTCTCGGTGTTGAGGTGAATAATTGGCATATTCAATTGAAGTGATGGAAGAGCAAATATTTTGAAAGAAATTCCAATTCACTCTCTAAAGTCAGATATAAACTCGTATAGAATTCCCATGAGAAGCGCATTAATTCTCTGAAAATATTTATTTAAAACTTGGTGCAGAGTTAAAAAGAAACTCTAAATGAGGAATTTCCAAAGTATATGAAAATTTTACAAATATTTATTTACATGACTGAAAGAACTAACGACAATTTTTAGTCAATATAGAAATTTAAATACACATTTTCTGAAAATGTCAATATTAATCATAAAATCATAATTTCGATTTATAAAAAAATTAGCACTGCACTTAAAAGGAAATAAATCAGTTTAAAAAAATCATCGCCAAAAGGCGATTGCCATAAATTATTTGATAGCATTGTAGTGAAAATGCTGAGGTATTTTTTTTCTCAATGATTTATCTCTTTTTCACCGTCCAATAAATTCATTCCCATTGATTTCAAAATACTCCAAATGAAATAATTTATTTAAATTAATTTTAATACTCATTTAAATTTATTTAAATTCCAGAAAAACCATGTCAAGTTCCCACGAAATAATATCATTCAAAACATGTTCGTTACAGTTTTCGTATAATTATCTTAAAATAATATATACATTAGAAGCTTTTAGAAACTATCAGTTATATAGTATGCTTGTATCATTGTGATGCTACAAAGGTCTTCTATGCGGGCTTTTAATTAATTTATCGAAAGAAAAATATAGAGAAACTAAAAGAAAATCTTTCATGTTTTAGAGAACAAAGTCACTAAATCTTGTAGATTCATTTTCTTTGATTAAGAAAAAGAAATAGATCCTTCTCTTTGTTGGATGAACAGTTGACAACTTTTCTTCTCAAAAAGTAGTTTTTATCCAATTGAATGGAATAGTATGACTTGTTATTGAACGTAAAATTTTTTTTATTGTACGAATACGCGAATAAGCTTAAAGTGAAAAGTATTATTTATTTAAAATTTTACATGTTGCGGGATTGTTAAGCAGACCATTACAAATTTAAATAAATAAAATTGTTTAAATAAAACTGCATGCCATTCAGAGTATCGTAATTATGTTATTAATTTCATGTACACCATGTACGTACACAGTAAAAACAAAAGAAAAGCGGTTAGTAATTAATTTTTTAAAAAAAATTGATAGGGTAAGTGTGCAAAATTCCGGCCAGCTTGCAATTTCGGCCATCTTTTTTGTTCCTCATATTTCCATGAACTTTTAGATTTTACGTACTCTAGAGATTATACAATGCAAAAGAATAACAAAAAATGTAGCTTTGACAAACGAGATGACATGAAAAAGACATTGGAAGAATTCCTGAAGGGCAAGGAACTATGAGAATGAAGGTGGCCGAAATAGGGCACCAAAGCTATGTCTATATTTTTATTCATTTCAAAATGTATTAAGAATGATCTTAGAGTAAATAAAAACGATAAACACTTTACAAGGTTCCAAGCAACATTCTTTCAGAAGAAAGAATAAAAAAAATCAATTTGAATTAAAATATTACATTTCAAACTTGAGATTTTGACGCTTGCATGCAACTATGCCGAAATTTGGCACACTTACCCTAATAGTATTTCGGATATGCCCTTAGACACACTTTCGACTTAAGCCGAGAGACGACTTATTGGAAAATGATGGCAATGTAGTTTAACCATTAGGGGAAGTGTGACAAATTTCGACCAGCTTCTAATTTCGGCCACTTTGAGTGCAATTTCGTCCATGCAAATAAATTAATTAAAATTATGTATGTTATCTTCGAATAGTCAATGAATTCATTTTGCTTTTAAATATTTATTAATTTTAGGATGTATTAACACAAAGACCGTTGAATTTTAAGTATAATTTGAATTTAAATTGCGTTCTTAGTGTGGAAAGAGTCTTACAAAAAATGAGACACATCTATTGTGTTTCTAGCAGTCTTGTAATTTGTGGTGAAGTGCAAAAGGTTTTCCTTCGGTGCTTTTCATGAAAATTGATTAGTTTTCATGAAAAGATTGTTTCTGTTTATGTTAATAGTGAATCAATCTTTAAATTTCGGGTAAAATTTCCCAGCAGGATCCTGTATTTCGCGTAAAACAGTATATACTTTGTGAGCGTCTCTCCGGTGAGGTAGTGTTGCCTATTCCGGCAACATTTTTTGCTTTCCTAAATTTCTTATTCATTTTATGTTTTTTTTTCAATTTCTGAGTTCTACAATGTCCAGAGAAAAAAACCATCGCATCTATAAAAAATGATGATGTGAAAAAGGCCTTGGAAGAGTTGAGGAAGGGCAAATTGCTACGGGAATCTGCGCGTAAATTTGAGATGCTACTCTTCAGGTCTTCAGGACAAATTACACGGAAGATCTCAGGGTTTGTGGGTCATATAAACGTATTAAACTAAATATTAAACTCGTTCCATTTGACGTTTTGAAATTTTCTATCCGTTCCGTTATAAAAGGTGGTCAGAAAAAAGGTGGCCGGTATTTCCTTCAAAGTGGCCGGAATACTACCCAAAACAATGTCCACATTTTTATTATTTTTTCAGTATTTTAGGAAGTGATTTAAAGAAAGCAAAGATGATAAACTAGTTTTCAAGGTTCCACACAACCCTCCCGAAAAGGAAGTAACAAAAAATATCAATAAGAATTAAAATAATGCATTTCAAACTAAGGACTTCGATGCTTATATGGAACTATGACGAAATTTGGCACACTTACCCTATATTAGAAATTATTTTTTTAAACCTTAAGAAGATAGATAGGGTAAGTGTGCCAAATTTCGGCATAGTTGCACACAAGTGCCAAAGTTTCACGTTTGAAATGTATTTTTTTTTAATACAAGTTTAACTTTTTATTCCTTCTTCTTAACGAGTGTTGCTTGGAACCTTATAGACAGTTTATCGTCTTTATTTTCTCTAAAATCATTCTTAATACATTTTAAAATAAATAAAAATGTAGACATAGCATTAGTGGCCTATTCCGGCCACCTTCATTCTCACAGTTCCTTGCCCTTTCGGAATTCTTCCAATGCCTTTTTCAGATCATCTTGCTCGGCGAAGCTATATTTTTTGTTATTTTTGCATTGCATTATCTCTAGAATATGCAAAAACTAAAAATTCATGGTAATTTGAGGAACAAAAAATGTGGCCGGAATTGCAAGCTGGCTGGAATTTGGCACACTTACCCTAAACTCCATAAGACTGTAAAACAAAAATTGTAAAGAGCAATTCGAAGAAATTTTCGATGATACAGAGACGAAAGTAAAGGAGAGCCGACGGACATCAGGAATATCTATTTTTTTTATTTTGGAAATTAATTTCTCATTATTCTTATTTTATGAGTTTGTTATAAATATAATATTAAGTGATTACGGGTTTCTTTATCTAAAAACATGTGTTTTCCCGATTTTTTTTTAAAAATATTTAATTATCTATAAGTTAATTTAAACTATTTGAAATATTTTTTTAAAGGTGAATTGTTTTATTACCCCAAAACTTTATATTTTAAAAGTTATGCTACAATGATGAGTAGAGATAATTTCCACTTGATGAAATTAATATCAGGAAGTTTTACAAAGGCTAAGTATTCTCGATTTTTATTTCGATTTACTTAAAAATTTGTAAAAATTATGTTGAGAAAAAAAAATAAAAAAATGCAAAATATGCTTTTTTTAAAGATATTATATTTGTTCTATTAGAATTAAATTAAATGTAGTATTAATTATTAAAATTTTTGTTAACCTAAAGTTTCTACGTTATTAAATATCAATTAGAGAATCCTATTGAACATTTACAAAAAATAAATTTTGTTAGTGCAAAATTCGAAATGTTACTGGGGAAACCGGGGCAGTGATAAACATGGGGCAGATGTAAACAAAGCGATTTTTTTTAAAAATTAGATATTTGACATATTAGACCATAGCACAGATACCATAGGCATCCTTCTGTATTAAAAATATGGTCGCGATATGCTCAAGTGATATGGAAATAACAATCTGTGTATTCATTACTGCTCCAGTTTCCCCTACACAATTAACCGAAATAATTACACTGAGAAAAAAAGAGGGTGCGATTAACTTTTTTTTCTCGTAACTCTAACAATTTTTAGGTGTAAAATTTATCAACATTTTTTAATGTTAATTTTACACCTTTTTAAGTGTAAAATTAACATGAAAAAGGGTAACTTTAACCCATTATACACCTAAAAAGCATAATATTTACACTGATTTCGGATCAATAATTCAAGGTAAAATTAACATTTCTGGAATGTTATTTTAACTTTTTCGGATTTCTTCAGTGTATTTCCACTGAGAAAAAAAGAGGCTGCGATTAACTTTTTTTCGTGATAACTTTAACACTTTTTGTCTGTAAAAATATATCAACATTTTTTTATGTTAATTTTACACCTTTTAAAGGTAAAATCAACGTGAAAGAATGGCAACTTTAACCCATAATACACCTGAAAAGGGTAATATTTACACTGTTTTCGGATCAATACTGCAGGGTAAAATCAACATTTCCGGAATGTTATTTTAACTTTTTTGGATTTCTCTCAGTGTTACTTAAAAAATCACTGAAAATGTCTTAATTTTATTTACCGTGTATTTTATTAAGACCCAGCAAGAAGCCATAAGTTTAACCTCGTGACCTTATCTCCTCATCTTTACATCCTTGTCAATATTGTAAAGTTTTGCAACAAAAGGAGCTCTGTTCAGTGGAAGATTAGGAGCTTTAAATACTCCTTGGATTAAACTTTAGCACGAGTCACAGAGGCTACGTCATTATAATGGGGAATATATTCTGGAAGATATTGCACTCTCTGGATCAAGTCAATGAGAAGGAAGATATCCCAAGGTTTCATGCAACTCAAACTTTTCAGAAATGAACATGAAAAGTTTTTAATTAGCCGCAAGAGTTTTCTTTCCACCACGTCATAATTATCCCAAAATTTTTTTTTACTTCAATCTTTTTTCATTAGAGGTATAATTTTTGAGGTTTCTCCCCTGAAAACCCATGCCATTTTCTTAAATCTAATGAGGCCAAATCTCTGTGCTATCGAGCTAGAAGATAGCCGGAAGAATGGGCCAAGGTGGGGGTAAAATGTGAGATTGGAGCAAAAGGTAGACAATTGAGGCTGTCATCCTGAATTTTCATTAAATTTCATTTTCAGGGTAAATCACCATTTCATCTCAATATTCATGATCATTGAGATTTATGCTTTGCGGCGATTAGACTTAACCCCTTTTTTCTCACACTTCCAAGGCTAAAAATCATAGCCGGTGGTAACGAAAAAAAAGTGCCATATCGAACATTCAATGAATGTTTCGCCTTGTAATTTAATGCTCCACTTTTCAATAACTTGATGATGGTGTACAAATAAGTGTTATCAAGGAGGTAAGATTGATAAATTACAGAGCAGTCTTTTTTTTTAATATTTGCGCCAAGTCATGCAGAACATGTCACATGGCACTCGTGCGAACTGAACCACCCAAAAAATCAATCTGCATGGACACAATTTCACAGACTGCATCGCAGACAATTACTGTAATTGCAAGGTTCAGCAGTGACACGGCAAAAGGTATAAGTAACACCAAAGTTGTGCAGGTGATTAAGGCGAATCACCTGGTGACCGATGAATTTCATATGAGACAGCTCAATCTTCTGGGATAATTCTGGTTTACATATCGCTCAACATGTATTACAGAGGTTTATATCAATTTTAAGATATTAGTCTTACCATGTAATAAATTTTATTAATGTTTTGTTACAAATTTATAAAACCCAAAAAAAAAAAATTGAAAAAAACATTTGTACACTGAGAGAAATCCGAAAAGTTAAAATAACATTCCAGAAATGTTAATTTTACCCTCCAGTATTGATCCGAAATCGGCGTAAATATAAATTTACGCTTTTCATGTTAATTTTACACTTAAAAGGGTGTAAAATTAACATTAAAAAATTTTGATATATTTTTACACCTAAAAAGTGTTAAAGTTATGAGGAAAAAAAGTTAATGGCACCCTCTTTTTTTCTCAGTTTATGTCATTTAAGGGGGGAGCCTGAATTTCATGGCAGAAAAGAGTTTTTTTTCCTTATTGCTTAAATCGATAATAAACTAATTATTAAAAATGTGCAATAAAAATTTCAGAAGCCAAGTTTAAGTATTTTCGGAGATACAAAAACGAAAACAAGAATGCACCGTACAGGTTTTCAAGGTCTCTGGAGAATATCGAAAACATTCCAGCGCGTTTTTTAAACTTTTCAGTTTTGCAATTTTGACGAATTCACATGATAAAAAATACTTAAGAAAAAGTACGTAAATCAAAATATTTATTATTACTAATAACGGTTTTCGAGGTCAAAAGATAAAAAGGCCCTAGAGAGCGTACTTCCAACCGAATGGTATCACTTTTAGGCCCGTTAGAAAGGCCTTATAATTCCTGATAAGTCTCTAAATCGATTCCTGTGTCAGCCTTTTGAATGGTGAACATCTCAGTGCAAAATTGTGAAAAGGTCCAAGTGAAGTGCAGCAGCAAATTTTCCCACGTCTAGGGGAATGTTGGCATGGTTCGCACAGAGTAAATCTTCAAACAACGCAAATTTTCTCTTTGTTTGCAAAGAGCTTGTTCGTCATTTCTTAGCCATAAGATAGATCATTATTGAGCTCATGAAACGAGATGAGAAATGATAGGTTAGCTACAAAGAGAAAATTCGCATCGTTTGAAAGTTCTCTCTGTGCGAACCATTCCGATATTCCCCTACATGATTTTTCCTCCCATTCGAAACCTGATGAAGGGAACATTCACCTTGGAAACGTCCTGAAGAATTAAAGAGTAGGAATCAAAAAAGTCTGTCTTTCCGTCCACTATCTGCTAAACCGATTCCAATCGGTTATGAATCAGTAATAAACCGATAACCAATTTTTATCCTAAAATCACTTTTATTACTTTTCAAACTATTTTGGAGGATCTTTTGAGAGTGATTTATGAATCGGTTGAAAACCGGTAATGAAAGTACTTTTATGTTAAGGGAGGTAGGGCTACTTTGAGCTGTGGGGCTACATTGTTATATGATTTTTTCACATATTCTAATGGAAACTGGGTCTTAACATGGTGTAATTTGGATAGACAAAATAATTGTTTTATCTAAATAAAATAATTGTAAGAACAAGCTTTGTTTAAAAATAGGCGAAAAAGTCGTGTAAGAATCTATCCCCACAGCTGAAAATAACCCCACCTAGGCCTATAGCATCTAAGTCAGAAGTTCAAGCACTCCGCAAAGCCTGGAATGCTTTTTCATCCCTATTTTTCAAATAAAAATCGCGTCTAGCCATTTTAATCCATTTCGATGGCCGAGAACCATTTGTTCGTCGCTGTTCTTTACCCCCAAAATTCGATTGTGAATTTTCAATTCACAATCGAATTTTCACACATTCCGCGTTGCAAACACCCCGAGTTGCACGCATTCCGAGGTCACCTGTAAAGAACCTAAGCTACCATAAGCTTATCTAGGCTTTTTATTATTTTATGTGAAAATAAGCAAATCTGTATTGCCAATACACGTTCAGGTTAGCATTTTTTGGAATTGCACGATTTACGTAATTCGTATACACAAAATGCTTAGTTGAATGTTGGTATCTGTCAAGGGGGAGATATTAGGGTGAAAATGTGTACACCACTCCCAGACACTTCCACAATTTGTATGAAGGAATCTTTTACACTTGCAGCATTTCGAAAGACTCCCGAAAATGATGCAATACTTCCAGCACTTCTTGCACTTCATGCACTTCTCATACTTAGGAATTAATAATTTGTTTAATATTCTGAAAAATCTAATTAAGAAAACTTAAAAAATTCTCAAGAAATTTATTTTTACATGTATTTTCTTGTAATATTCTTATACTTTAAATTTCTAGCAGAAAATATTTTTGCATACTAAGGATATTTTATTATTATCTGTGTTTTACGACCAACCATTGTCTTTGGATCCAAAGACAATGGACCAACACAATTTCTATGGATCTTCTAATGTAGCAAGAATTGACGGAAAACACTAGACCTTTCTAGACTTTCGCAATTTTATTCTTTACGACGTTTCGAGGATGAATGTCCTCTTCATCAGATCTACAAATAATTTACAAGAAATTCTTTAGATAACATTTCTTCAACAGTGATAACAAAATACATTCTTACATTAGTCAAGAAAGGTCTAGTGTTTTCCGTCAATTCTTGGTACACCCTATCGGGCCGAAATTCTTCACAGATCTTCTAATGGCCTCTACAAAACTAGAGAAAAATATGTCCATATTTTAGAGTTTTTCCAGCACAAGCGTAGGCAATTTCCTTCAATATGAACATAAATTTATCTAGTGTGTAGAGGCCATAACAGACCAGTGAAGATATTTCTGGAAAAGAGGTCTCTAAAAAATGTATATTCGTATCTAATTTATTGAAACTGTTTTGGAAAGTCTTAAGGGACCAAATGTACGAGTGCAAGAACTAATTTAGTACTTCAAAAGTACAGTATCGACCAAAAATTTCTTGAAAAAGTTATTTTCGAGAAATCAGGTTGAAAAAGTATTAAAAAAAATGCTTTTAAAAATTTTTCTTTTTGCAAATGAGTTGCATGTACTCCATAAATATTATTTATGTAATTTAAAAAAAAAATTATTTAATTATTTTTTTAAATTAATATATAATTGTGTATTATATTATATAATTATAATTATATTATTATTATATAATATAATTAATATTTTATATTACAAAGGCACATTTTCGTTCCTTACGTATTTTTGCCACTCGAATTTAAAATCTGAGCTAAAAATAGTGTATAGTCTGTAAAATTCGAAATTAAACATTTTTTATTTTTTATTTTGGGACACTCCCACTTCCAAAGACTTCCAAGCACTTCATTTTCAGCTGTACACCACTTCCGACCCTAATATCTCTCCCTTGGTATCTGCTTTCGACTATTCCAGATATGAATACAAAACCGGCTGCAGTGCTACCAACTGTCGAAAATAAGGCAAAACAAAATTAAATATGATCTCACCAGATAGCGTTAGTTGTTATTTACACTTGTTTTCGTTATTAATTTAAATTTGGTAAAAAACCGGGAAAAATATGTATTTAAATTATTAAGCGGTTACTGTAAATTAAATTTTTATTTTAAAGCTTTTTCTTGAAAGTGAATAAAATGAACTTAAGCCCCTGTAATACAAAAACAGCGACATATATTAATTTCGTCTTTTAATATAAGCACCAGTACTGTAGCACGTCAAATAGAATGAAGATACACTATTACGGTTTTCAATGTTTAGAGCAACTTGACAGTGAATTTTAGAATATCAAGAGGATAATTTCTCTAGTTTTACAAGATGTATTCAGCAATTATATTTGAAAAGTTTATTTGCTTTGCACATTTCTAATGAACATCAGTGCCGGAAACTCTAAATTCCTATGAGAGACTCTTATGGAGAATCTCAGGAGAATCAGCTAATTTTATTTATATTTAAATTTAAATAAAAAAACGGTTTTGAATGAGAAGCAATGTTTAGTGTTTAGACTAAAAATGCTGAAATATAAATAGGACAACTTAAAGAAATAAATAAACCTTTCTGCAAGCGATTGTTGTAAAAACATTGTGCGAAATTATTCCAGAAGAAACGTGACTCTAATTTCTAATTTTAAATCACTTATTTACGTGTAACAACATTCGTAATATACCTAAATTTACATTGTGAATACTCAATTTCGGTTCTCGGGGGTTATTGTAATGAGCAAATTGAGTTTCAAAATATTTATTTTGATTTGAAAATGAAATAAAATACATGAGGTTTGAGATAAATCACTCACGAGGGATGTACAAATAATACTTTTCGAAATTGTTAAAGTTTTAGTTTAAAGATTTGAATGTTTTTGGATTTTCCCCAATGATCCTAGCATATGCATATAGCTAGTACATTGCTCGTTCGCTGCATTCTTGCAAAATCCGACAACTGAAAAGTGCAATCTCATACCATTCAGAGACGCTGAACGCAAAATTTCTTTATCTCCAGGTTAACACGAACTGGTTCACCTGCGAGGTGAGCTTGAAGTGTCATCAGAATAGTGAACCGGATTTCAAATCACCAAGTCAAAATTGTCCAAAGCTCATGACTTTGGTGGGTGGTTCACAGTTGTTCTAATTCTTTTGCACTGTACCAAATGAAAGACAATCTGCAAGAAATGGTCCGCAGCAATATATCATATTTCACACTGTATCATAATACTTATCGAAAGGTAATATGTCTCTTTTAATTTTCCCACCACTTACTCTTATACCCCGGTCTTATTGACAATCCTGATCGACACATTAATCATCTCTCTGATTATGAGTAGTATTTATCTGAGATAATATTTCTCGAGTTATTATCTTGCTATATAAAAAGCCCTGAATTATGTAATGATTCAACAGCACTCGAGGGGACGTAATGTGACCACAATGGCTGGATATTAAATGAGAATTGTGCCTCAATCTAATTTGAAACGTATTGAAGTCAAAACAAGAATTCTTAATTGACTTAAGGTGAGAAAGATGAAAAGAACATGTTGGATTTTATTTGCAGAATTAAAAAAAAAACTCATTTGCGAAAGCATTCACGTTGCATTTTCTTCATGATACGCAAAATACTTAAATACACGGGCGTAGCACCTTCGTACCTTTGCAATGGAAAGGGCTAAGCTTGCTTTAGATAATTCTTTAAGGAACAAAATGTAATTTCGAGCTTTTTGTTGTAATTTGAAAAAAGTTTTTTTTTCTATGTTTTCTTTTAGAATTCTTTAAGAAAGGTATTATAAAACGTATACACTTATTATTATTATTATTATTACTTTATTTAATCACAAGAATAGGGTCATCCCTTTTACAATTGTGATAATAAAAAAAAATCAGAGAAAAGAGGAACATAGAAAAATAGAGAATGACAAGAATTCAGAATTAAGAGTGTTCAAGAAACAAATTAATTGCATTTAGGATCCAGCCTGAGGATAGAAATTACGAATAGCAGCCGCAGAAATACGGCAATCACTCGGAAGAGAATTAAACAGAATGACGCCTTTTACAAAAAGCGACCGACTGAGGCAGTCATCTTGAACTTTAGGCACTATGAGTCCTCGAACCCTGGCAGAACTCCCCCTAACCAGAAGACACGACAGGTACCCAGGACATCCAGAAATCAGCAAATGGAACAGAAATAGCACTTATAATCTGTTTATAGCGCTCTTGGTTCCATCTCCAATAGAGCACTCTTAAGAGGCTTAAGAGTTTCTAGACGAATGTAAACGCAATATTCTTATTATTCTTTGTAAAGTTTTTTTTTGAATTATCCCTTTTAAATTATGGAATTGACTCTAATTAATTAAATATGTTCTTCAAAATTTCAAAATCCTAATTTATTGCTAACTTAACCGGCCTTCATCAACCTGACTTCCAAACGATATGAGATATTGGCTTCCAGCCTTCGACGGCCCCCAAGTCAGAGTTTTTTTACCGAACTAACTTACCTAACCCCCCAACCCTTCCGAATCCTCTAAAAACATGGTTTTGACTGACTTATCTTAAAATTGACCTAGGATTTTCAATGATTTTCGGATATGTTTTAGGGATGTTCCAGCTAATTAGTCACAAAAGTTACTATCTTAAATTGTTTAAAGTCAAAGTTCAACCACTCTTAGAATTCCTACTTTTAATTCGATTTGATCAGATTTGGATTTACTTGAAAGGTCTTGAAAATCCACATCCGACTGCATCGGTCCTAAGCGCTGACAAATCGATAAAGTATCGGTCATCATCATCATATTATTCAATCGCTTATCCCTATTGTGGTCACGAGCCCATGACATTCTATTTAGCAGACTCTTAGCTCCTTACAAACGGCTACGTTCCTCACTCGATCTCGACGAGTGATTCCCTTAACCGCGCGGAGGTACCTCATCTCGGCAGCTTGTACTCGCGATTTTATTCAAATTGGATTTGGGTTATTGCCCAAAATCTCATGGCCATAGGTGACAATAGGAATGAACACACCTTTGAAAACCGTTAACTTAGTCGAACGACTAAGTTTAGACCTTCTCACCACGCTTCTGCAAAGCTCCCTCCCGCAAAGTACCAGTAATCATTGTAAAGTATCGGTAATAGATTTACTTTGAAAATACTGTTTTTAGTTTTTACTGCTCGATTTTTTCACTCCTCAAAATTTCCACCTTCCACCCCCCCGGAGACCACTTTTCTTAATAATTCTTCGCCTTTCAGACGTTATCTGAGAAATGTTGTCATGCTATTTGTCCGTTTGTGGATCTGTTCGTCTGCTCTGTCTGATCCATCCGGCTCTCGCCAGATCTAGAAGCCAAATGGTAAGACGGGTCCCGGTCAAAATCCCGAAAGTCAAAATCCCGAAAGCCAAAATCCCGAACGCCAAAATCCCGAAAGCCAAAATCCCAGGATTTTGAACATTTGGGCTTTGGTTTTAGGGATTTTGGCCTTTTCGAGATTTTGGCGTTCGGAATTTTGACTTTCGGGATTTTGGCTTTCGGTTTTTTGGCTGCCACCGGGTAAGACATAGTGACTTGGAACCTCCCGGAGACGCCCCTATAAGGCGACCCAAGGATCGTTTACATGCGTATCATTTTCCTCCCAACCCTCTCTTTCCCCTACAAAACCAGGCTTTCTCGGGTTACTCGAAAATACGTCGTACGGTTTTTTTTTCATTTTCGGATATGGTTCAAAAGTTGTCCAGGCGAATATTTCCCCCTAATGAAAAACATCGTTGATTTATCATTCCTAATAACGGGTTTTGAATGTCATATATTTGAAAGGTTTTAGAGAACGTATTTCTCAACCAAATGGGTGATGTTTTCAGCTCCTTGGAAAGGTCTTAGAATTTATGACAAATCTAAATCAGTTTCAATCGATTCTGAACCAGTAGCTAATTTTATTGCTCGAACTCATTTATCCTAAAATCAATTTAATTAATCTCAAAACTATTTTGGGTTGGCGATCTTGTGAATGATTGAATCGGTTCAGTAAATCAGTTGTGAACCGGTAAACGTTAAATTATGCGATAGTACTTTTAAGGTATCCTGTTCAAGTCACGAGTTCGATCACTTTACAATGCTGGAACGTTTTGCCGGCCCTGTATAGAGGATTATACCTTCTGGTTTTCGTTTAGCCCTTTTATTTTTTTCTATATTTTTTTTTCCAAAATTGTCTGGGCAATTTTAATCATTTTCTTATATCTGAAATTAGTCCAGATGAGCATTTTCTTTTTTATAAACCCTTTGAATCATACAGGACGAAAGATTAACCTTAGAGTGTTTATTTTTCAACCGATTTCCATTCAAAATCGGTAAAGGTTAGTGACTTTTTCTAATACGTTCTTTATCAATTTTCAAGTTGATAAAGAAATAGTTTTATGAATGTTTATTGATAACTTGAAATCGACATTAAACCGATAATGTACCCGAAAAATTTGCAAAAACGAATATTTTGCGTGGGACGCCTTATCGAGGGTCCAATCAAATCGAAAGTCTAGGCCGCTTTGCTAACTCTTTGTCGGAAAAACTGACAGCAATATTTTATTAAAGCCTTCTTTACAGTTTTAAAAAGTATTTTTAGTATAAATAGTAAGCATTTATTCTGTGCATTTGATATTTAAAATACGGATAAATATCTTACTGATATTAATTTATTCAGGTGCCCCTTGAATTGCAAAGGTGCGGTTTAAACTCAAAAATGCCTCTGTATCACTTTAGACAATTTTTCTAGTGTCTCATTTGCAAAACTTGCACTTTTGCATTATGGTTTCCAGTGAAAGAAATCCTGCTCCTAAAAAGAACATTGTCTTTCTATTATATTCAACTCGGAAAACGCTTTTTTTTCGTAAAGTAATTTCCTTTAGATAAAAAGTTTAATTTTTCAATTATCATAACTTTATTCACTTTATTTACAGTATATCCAGGACTAGTTTCTGGACAAAATGAAATTCAAGGAAGATCTTTTATTTAAAAATCTTGAAGAAACACGAAACATTTCTCACTCGCTCTTGGCACTTTAAATTAACATAAAATTTAAAGTAAGTTTCCATTAAGTGCATGCACTCTCTTGAAGTGAAAAATTTATGGGAATGACACAAAGTTCATATTTAATTATTTTGAGTACAAGCTGTCTACGGATACGTTTATATATGTCATATGCCTCTAGGTATGCCACTCGGAGGTCAATTGATATGAATTTCGAAGAAGAGACATGACACAAAATTATTCCAAAGAAGTATATTAAATATGACATTCTCATCATTCTACATATCACTCCATCAGGCTCTTGACTTAAAGACAGAGTCGAAGAATCACAGGAATTCTCATTGCTTGTCAAAAATTGAGATGTCGGAAATTTTTGTTCCTTGGGGAACAAAAAAAAATGAGACAATGTGTAGGCTAAAAACATTTTTCACATTTCTTATATTCTGCACGATAACATTAATTTTCTCAGTTTTCTTTTCTCATAAATTTGAATCAGCTAAAATATCCAAGAATTCTTCTTTTAGAATTGTGATAAAAAATGACACGGAGAGCTCTTCAATCTTGAAAATCCAATTAGATTTGCATCTTATGCTAGCATATAGTGCAAACAAATATATTTTGCAAAATGTTATTTTCCTACTTGTATTACTACTGATATAACTTGGAAGAGAGCTTGGATGTTGACAATAATACGGGATGTTAATACACTGAAAAAATTCCTTAATCATTTTAACCTTTTCTCATTTTTATATTAAAATTATGATAAGAATATTAACTAAGGTGCTTAAAAAAATTTCCACACATTTTCTTGCATTCTTGCCATAGGCCATCTAGGCAAAACTTTGGACACAATATTTTTCGTTTGCTTTCTTTTGTATCCATTTCATCTAAATCTGGATTCTATTTTATCCCTTTTGAAAACAATATAAAAGGTCTTGAAATATTCAACAACTATTTAATATTAATAAAAATATTTTTGAATATTTAAGATTTTTAAATATAATAATTAAAAAAAAAGCTGAACTGTAAAACTATCTTAATATTTTATTATTTGTTAAAGTATTTTTCAAATAAAAAGGCTGTGAAGCTTCATTTCTAAATTAATTAAACTTTTCTTCATGTAAACTTTTAGTAAAATTGGAGTAAAATTCCGTACATAATATTATAGCAGAGATATATATGTTTTCAATAATGTTTAAGAAAGTGAATATAACCGGTCATACCTTTTCCTGATATTAGGTACTCAGAAAAAAACAGTTTTTTTTTATTCTAAATTGCTCTATTTATTTTATTTTCCCTACGAATAAAATAATTGAAATTGTTCGTATTGTATATGAAAGAGAAAAATAGTAGAATTCATTTTTTTCGATTTTTCAAATGGTTTTAATTGAAAAATTTCAGTCAAATAGTGAACATCGTTTGTAATCTTATTGTTGTTGTAATCTTATTTTTACAGGATGGCTGAAAAAATGCAACAAACTAAAGCGCTATATTATCCTTATTTTTTGTTCAACTTTTTTGAAATAAAGACGAAATAGTAGTAAATACATCAAAATTTTAGAATATTATCAGTTTTCTTCAATACTATCTTATTTTGACTTAATTATGGATTTAAGTCTGTCGGAAGTGCTATCGCAGTTTGCACGAATCTCAGCCTTCAGCATGTCCTTCTATTCGCGTGGAAAGACTGCCTTCAGCTCATCGATACTATGCTACTTTTTAGTCCTAACTTTGACCAACAAAATATCTCTTTTGGAGAAGTCAAACGATTTTGCAAATTGTTGAGGTCATTGTTTTCCCAAAATGAAATGCAAAACGCTTTTTTAGCCAGATCTTATTCGGAGCGTGATTTCTGCGACGTTGTCGAGTCTTGATCGAACTTACATTACTTCATACTAAAATTTTTATTTGTCTACGACTCCAACACTCCTTTCAGGACAATTTCCAGAAACACATTGGCATGCGTTTTGACGGTATAGCCTAAAAACCCCAGTGGAAAGCGATAATTTGTCTTCAGGAAAGTCCAGAACTTTAAATAAGGTGGTCCTTGACTTCCGGTGGCCATTCGAACGTATAAATTATCGTATGATCTTTCCTTCAGATAGACACAATCATTTTATTTGCACATCAATTGCTCAATTGAAAATTTTGTGCAAGCGAATTTACTCCTTCGTCGATCGAACATAACTTATTTTTGAGGATCGATGAAATTTCGTCCTTTTCAGGATTTTTAAGGCTACAAGAGGTCCTTTAACAATATATATTTCATACAAGAAAAAACTTAAAATCAGCGTGCCCAATTATTGAGTTTCTTGCCCACAATTTTGCTACAATTAATTTAAAAGTAGTGTTAACTAGAAGATATTCAATGCGTATGATGAAATAGTTTCAAAAGCTGAAAGTATACTAATTGCAGTGAAATTAAAGAAAATAAATTTTAGCTGTCAAACTTTAAACCTCTTTTCTGTAAAGTTTACATTTTGGACTTACAATAGTCTTCTTCGGAACCGACGATATATGGCTAAGCCTTAGGTCTGAAACCCGTATAAGAGTCCCAAAGAAATCTTTCAGCACCCATAAGGATGGTATAGGTTGGGCGTGTTAAATGTATAAAAGATTAGGATTGGTGGGTTACGGCCGGCAGTCGACTGGGTTGACATTTGACATGTGTCGAATAGGCCGTACGGTCTACACTCATGATGTTTGTTGTGACAAGCACAGCTCCAGTACCTCTCCTATACTGAAAGAAATCCGAAAAAGTTAAAATAACATTCCGGAAGTGTTCATTTTACCCTGCAGTATTGATTCAAAATCTATGTAAATATTACCCTTTTTAGGGGTATTAGGGGTTAAAGTTAACCTTCTTCATGTTAATTTTACCCTTAAAAAGGTGTAAAATTAACATTACAAAATTTTGATATATTTTTACACCGGAAAAGTGTTAAAGTTATGAGGAAAAAATGTCAATCGCACCCTCTTTTTTTCTCAGAGGGGAAGGACAGAAGGAAACCTTGGGGGTAAATTCAAGCGTCCGGTGCGAAACTACGTTACTGAAGTAAAGAATGCTCTAGCGTACTTAACTATGGAGAAGAAAAGGCGAGAAAAATTATATCGAGCTTAAAGAATATTGGGACAGGATATCAGGATTTCAAGATAATCTCATTGGTCGTGATTTGTAACATCTCACTCAGCTTCTTGTTTTGCCTCCTCTATCGCTGGTATATGGGCAGCTCGCGTGAATTTTAGCCTTTAAGTGTAAATATCTTATATTTCTGCCTTTTATATTCCTTTCCGCAATGGAACTTTGGGTGCCGTCTTTAGGGGATGTTCAACGAAAATATCCTGTCATACACAGAGATCATTTAGCAAACTCTATTCTTATTTCTCGATGTTCTAATTATCACTAAAATTGATTTATTGCTATTGATAAATGTTGACCATAGTGCGAATTTATCGAATAGACAGCCTAGACAGCAATAAAATCTTCGTCTTGCACTGGTCGAATGCCATATATCAAAATCAAGTGATATTTCTCAGCTTGAAATTGGAAAACATGATGGAAAACGTGTAATTCATATCCTGTGTCGATACTTTTAGCAAAGAATTGTATTTTATGGCACTGAAGTACATAGATATGGAAAATACGTAATTTTAAATTTATTGAATAGGCTCCAAAACTTTTTTTAGGCACACATTTGGCTAGAAAGTCGCCTGATTAATTGAGACAGTTTGCAATGTGATAAATTTATGTTACGCAATGAGGTTTTAATGGAGAACTTTTTCTGCAATTCACAGCAAAAAAGGAATTGGTTAATCGACGTAATTATCAATTCGATATTTGACAATTTGAGACTAATTGCAAAAACACGTTCCCTGTCAAAAATGTTTGGTGCACGAACTTTTTTTTTTCTTCAAATAAATGGTAAATATTGCTGCACTGTATTTGATCATGGTGCTCCAAACACTTTGCCAATATGTTGATTAATTAATTTTTGCAAAGTTCTGGATATGTATTTCAAACGGAGTTTGGTAGATTGAACCTTGTAGAAATTCGTGCTTTTTTCGATGGGTTTCTCTCATCCATTAATCGTGTCTCTTTCACACCTTTGATTCTTCATTCGATGGCATCAAGTGCGATTAATGTCTGTGCTTATAATGTTGCAACATCGAAAGCATAACACTTCAGTTCACCTGCAAATCTGCTGGATTTAATAATTCAATTACACCAGACGCCCGCTTTCGCATAATTGATTGCCAAGAGTTCATAAGAAAAAAAAACATATGTACGGATATTCAGACATGCAGACATTCGGATTAAAGAAAAAAAAGCGAACATATTTTTAATATATTGCAATTAGCACTTTTTCTATCCGAAAATCTCCCATTGATTTTTTTTTAAATTAAGTTTTAGAATTGCAATTAACAGGACTACTAACACTGTTTGATGGGAATGATGTAGAGCGATCTTCAGAGTCTTCAGAGTAGAGGTTTAGCCCATTTCCTGAAGATCTGGATTTCCTTAACATCGTTATAATTTATCGTATACAATACTAAGCGAAAAATATTTTAAATGTAGTCCTTGTTGAGAAATTATAATCATACGAGTAAGCCCTATACCGGCTTCAGATCTAATGCCAGCTTCAGACTGGAGGTTTAGCCCAATTTCCGAAGGTCTCAAAAATCTTAACAACAAGCAATTTTATTGATTTTTTAAAATATAATAAATCATTTGCCCTTAATATTCAATTTTAAACAACAATTCCCTAAAAAGTCATGCCTGATAAGGAATTAGAGGAGTTAAGCTAGATATCTAAGCCTTAGGTCTGAAGCCCGTTTAAGGCTTACTTATATGGCTTGACTTTTCTCATTTCTTATCAGTCAATGATCCATAAGATTCTTAAAACCAATAAAATTGTTTGTTATTTAAGCTTTTAGGACCATCGGTTACTGAACTAATTGATTTGAACATTTCTTTAAATCTGAAACCTCAATAAGAATAACAAATTTTAAAAAACTTTAATTTTGAAGCTTTCAAGTAATTAATAGTCAATTGATATTTTTTTCAAATTTATTCACTTAGTAATTTTATTTTTATTTTCGTGTAATTTTATTATTTAATTTTAATCTTCAATTTGGAACAATGATATGTATTTATTTGTTTTTTTTTATAATTTTATTATTAGGTTTTTTGTATGCAAATAATAAAGTAAATGATATTAAAAATTCCTGCTTGGATCAAAAAAGATCGTAGCCTTTCTGAATAATCAGTAATTCTTCAAAACATATGGAAACACATTCTTCTTAAAATATTAAATTAAAATTAAATTATTTCAAAAAAATAAGTAATTTAAATTAACTTCCCCCTTATTAATATGCAATAAGAAACTAATTAAAAAATCAAAATGATGCAACCGAATTTAAAAATAAGTTTTATTTAACTTATTATTTATTGTACTAATTATTCAATTTTTAATTTTTCTTTGTTATAAAGCAAGTGAAAATCAAATAACAAATTATAATATTTTTAATACAATAATTATCTTATCTTATGTAATTAGATTTTAGAAGACCTGTTGCTCTCTTTTCTATATCATCCAATTTAGAGAATAAAAAAAGAAACTCTTAAGTGCAAAGTTTTATTTTAAAAAGTTTGCAACAATATTTTTAACTACTGCAACCTTTTATAAAATATCGCTTGCTGCTTCAAAACAAATTTCCTTTTTTTATAAAAGCGGTATAGCTATTTAGGAAATACATTTTTATACCTAAAAATTGTTACGAATAAACAAATAAATAAACTACCTTTTTTACTAAAATAAAAAATACACTTTCTTCATTAAGTGGAAATTTTGTGCTTTATTTTCATGAAGTTTGTGATTTTACTGCTTTTTATTGCGGGAATTGAAAGGGAGAACCGTTTTACAAATAATCTGATTTTTTTCTACTTGTCACTGCTCTAGAGCTTAAACGGTAAAAGATATCAGCTTCCGGTCTTCGAAATATTCAATCCGGCTGCATTGGATTTAAACGATGGAGTACTCATAATTTATGTAAATATTTTTCTAGAGTAGGGGAGACTGGGGCAAAAAGTTACAAATCGAAAAATTCAATATCTTTCAAGGTAAGAAAGATAGCGGCTCAAATTTTTTTCTATAGATAGCCTCCATAGACCTTCTTCAATGTCGTAAGTTTCTTAGAATTAGAACAAGGAATTTAGAAAATAAAAAATATCGAAATTTTTAGTCCTATTTTTGAAATATTTTCCTTGCAGAAAATAACAATTATTACCTACTTATTTTCCAAAATTGATGCACTGGTGAATATTTTCTAAAAAATTTGGATTTTTTGAATACGAATCCGCTATCTATTTTAGAATTTCACAAAAGTTCTTTTCTCCAGAAATCCTTTTATTAAAAATTGCCACTTGGGGTAAAAAGTAACAAAAAAGGTATAGAGCAAAAAGTAAGAAAAAAGCGAAGCAATTTCTGATGTCTGACGGCAAAAAGAAACGTCATTATCATGTCTCAAAGTTGTAGAGCGGTAAATTTCCTATAAAACTGAGCTAATTAGAAATTTTTGAAGCGCTCGAGTAGCTTGTAAAAAAATTAATTATCCGTTTTGTGACTTTTTGCCCCAGTCTCCCCTACAAATCATTTAGGGAATCAGTGCATCTGTTTTGGAAAATAAACAGTTAAAAATTGATATCAACTGTAAGGAATATATTTCAAAAACTATTTTTTTTTATTTTAAAATTTGGATTTATTGGAAAGATTTTGGAATTTTCAAAATCCAGCTGCATTGGATTTAAACAGTGGAGTACTCGTAAATTGATGTGCTTTTTAGAATAATTTTTAAAAATAATTTTTATTTGTCCTAATGATTCTGATGCAGCTAGAGCCCCAGCAGAAAGAGATATCAACTTCCGGTCTTCGATGACTTATTTATTTATTTTATTACTTATTATTTTTTATTACTTATAGACAGCGTCCACCGCCGTCTTAGCGTTGGTTTTTTAAGTTTCCTTTTTTTTTTTTAAAGTTTTGATATTATGAACCCAGCGGCATCAGTTTTGATCGGAAATTACTCAGTAAAGTACCAGCGTAAATGATTTACCTTTCTCGAATTTCCTTTTTTTTTGTATGTATTTGTTTTTCATGGCAAAACATTCTAAAATGTGCTTTTCTTAAGAGATTCTTTAATTGAAAATGCCTTTTTATTATTTAAGAATCAATTTAATCGGTAGTAAACCGGTATTACCTGCAAAAAACCATGCGTATAAAGGTAATTCAAGGAGAAAACTTTTTCTGAGTTCGAACACTCCGCAAAGTTGGGACGTTTTTTCATCTATTTCTTTCTAAAAGAAAACAATTTCCTCAATTATCAGATTTTCTTAAACATATTCAGGGTTTGACTCGTATTCTTCGATAGAAATCTTTTTACAAGATGATCTATAATCGAAAGCCAAGTTATATTCAAGTTGTATTTAAATTAATAGTTGTATTTATTCGTTAAAGAATCATAAAATCCATTTAATACTAAAGAATTTTAAACGAGCTTTTATTACAAAGCATGATTAGCTTTTAATTCAAAATAAGCAATAATTAATTTTGTCATTTAAATATTAGGTGAGATTCTTAACAATCTCACCTACTATAATCCTAACAAAATTTCATGTCCTCCGATCGCGCTCAAACTTGGCCAAAATGTGTTTCGCCACTTCCTGATCACGAATATATGGGGGGCTAAGTTACGTTCCCGGCCGGCCGGCCGTCCGGCCGCTCTTTGGAGCTTAATAGCTCCTAAACTAAAAAAGATATCGACTTGCGGTTTTCGGCAAAGGTTATATATCGTATGAAAATTGCAACATGGTGCATTGACCCCCCACCCCCCACCCCTCCTTCCGCCATTTTGAAGACAACCCTTTTTTTGTTTTCTCAATAGCTCCGCCCCTATGGCATTCAGCGGACTCAAATTTTAGTATGTTATAGCTGGGCCTTAGAGCTTTCCATCAATACCAAACTTAAGGTCCCCCGACCCCCCTGACCCGAGCTATAAGGGTCCAAAAAAAAATTCTTAAAATGGCCATAACTCCGGTTCTAATTGTCAGAATTTAAAAAGTGAGGGCTTTTTGGAAAACTCTCGTGAAATGCCACTTCCCCTTCTAACATCGCAAGTTCATAAAACCACCACTAGGGGCGCTATTATTAAAAAGAAAATTTTTAAATCTTAAAAGTTAAATAACTCAAAAATTCCTTATGCAATCGGGCTGAAATTTTAGTATGTTGTAGCCGTTGATTATACCTATCAAACAAAAAAAACCTTAAGTCGATCCATAACCCCTGACCCGAGCTATAAGGGGTCAAAGTTCGAACATTGACCGGCCTCTATCTCCGGTTCTAATTAACATATCGACATAAATTTTACCTTTTTGGTTTCGTCTCGATGAACACTTTCAGATGGAAGTTCAAAAAGTCAGCACAGGTGGCGCTGTGATAGCGTCAAAATTCATCGAAATTCAAAGTCACTTTTCTCAAAAACGGCATTGTGCAAGTTAATGAAATTTTAGTATGTTGTAGTCCAGTCTAGGACGTTTCCAAAATGGTGCGTATGTGCGCTGTGGTTTCAATAGAACCGGAGATATGAGGGGTCAAAGTTTACGAGATTCAATAAATCATATCTCCGGTTCTATGTGACCGATTTTGATGAATGAGGGCTTAAACGAAAGATCTCACCAAATGCTACAACTTTCTAGAACATTTGAACTTCGTGGGACCAACACCAGGGGCGCCACAGTCGAAAAACCAATTTCAATATCACATAACCTTAATTATCTCGACTGTCGCTGAACCGATTTTGATGATTACTTCGACATAATTATAGAGGACATTTGTCTCTACATTTCGTCCATACATTATTTTCCGGTCAGACTACGCTATCACTCCGATTTTGCCGTTTAAGTGTGAAAAAAATGATTTTTTCCATAATAACGCTTTGAAATCACTCAGATGCCAATTTGACTGCCTCTACTCCACCAAGACACTTAAAATATGGTTTTAAATGGAAAGTCCCACAGAATACAACAATTCTTTGATATAGTTGAAGTTCATCAAATGAGCACTTGGGGCGCTCTGGTCGAAAAAACGAGTTCAGAAACAAACAACCTCGATTATCTTGACTTCTGAGTAATCGATGAGATCATGTTCTATGGAAAAATTATAGAGAACATTCTGGTCTACATTTCACCCATATAACACTTTTCTGTCAGTTCTTCCAAATCCTTGATATTTTGGTTTAAATACAAAATTTGTATAATTTCACGAATTTGATTCAAGATAACTGAATGGCGTCTCCCAACTTCAGCTCTAAATCGAATTTGCATGCACTCCGAGTTAGCTCACGTTAAGAATCTCACCTACATAAGCCGGTTAGGATTATCTGTCCCTTTTTCTAGAGTAGGGGAGACTGGGGCAAACAGTCACAAATCGAAAAATTCAAAATTCAATATCTTCCAAGGTAAGAAAGATAGCGGCTCAATTTTTTTCTATAGATAGCCTCCATAGACCTTCTTCAATGTCGTAAGCTTCTTAGAATTCGAACAAGGAATTTAGAAAATAAAAAATATCGAAATTTTTAGCCCTATTTTTGAAATATTTTCCTTGCAGAAAATAACAATTATTACCTACTTATTTTCCAAAATTGAAGCACTGGTGAATATTTTCTAAATAATTTGGATTTTTTGAATACGAATCCGCTATCTATTTTAGAATTTCACAAAAGTTCTTTTCTCCAGAAATCCTTTTATTAAAAATTGCCACTTGGGGTAAAAAGTAACAAAAAAGGTGTAGAGCAAAAAGTAAGAAAAAAGCGAAGCAATTTCTGATGTCTGACGGCGAAAAGAAACGTCATTATCATGTCTCAAAGTTGTGGAGCGGTAAATTTTCTATAAAACTGCGCTAATTAGAAATTTTTGAAGCGCTCGAGTAGCTTGTAAAAAATAACATATCCGTTTTGTGACTTTTTGCCCCAGTCTCCCCTACAAATCATTTAGGGAATCAGTGCATCAGTTTTGAAAAATAAACAGTTAAAAACTGATATCAGCTGTAAGGAAAATACTTCAAAAACTATTTTGTTTATTTTTTATTTTAAAATTTGGAATTATTGGAAGGGTTTTGGAAATTTCAAAATCCAGCTACAATGGATATAAACAGTGGAGTACTCGTAAATTGATGTACTTAGAATAATTTTCAAAAATCATTTTTATTTGTCCGGAAGCTTGTGATGCAGCTACAGCCAAAGCAGAAAGAAATACCAACTTCCGGTCTTCGATCATTATTTTATTATTATTTATTAAAGGTACTCTTGAAAGCAAAAAAATATTTGTATAAAGACATAAAGACTTGTCAAAAAGAAAAATTTGCGTCCATCGCTGTCTTGTTGTCCATCGTTGGTTTGATAAATTTTGTTTTTTTTTTTGAAAAGTTTTGAAATTATCAACCCAGTGGTATCAGTTTTGATCGGAAATTACTCAGTAAAGTACCCGCGTAAATGATTTACCTTTGTCTAATTTACTTTTTTTGTCTGTGTTTGTTACTCATGGCAAAACATTCTAAAAGCTGGATTTTTTAAGAAATTCTTTAATTGGAAATGCTTTTCTTTTATTATTTAAGACTAAAATTAAATTGGTAGTAAAACCATGCGTAAAGGTAATACAAGGAGAACTCTTTTATGAGTTCGAACACTCCGCAAAGTTGAGACGTTTTGTCATCTATTTCTTTCTAAAAGAAAACAATTTCCTCAATTATCAGATTTTTTTTAAACATATTCAGGGTTTGACTCGTATTCTTCGATAGAAATCCTTTGACAAGATGATCTATAATCGAAAGCCAAGTATATTCAAGTTGTATTTAAATTAATAGTTGTATTTATTCGTTAGAGAATCATAAAATTCATTTAATACTGGAGAATTTTAAATGAGCTTTTATTACAAAGCGTTATTATCTTTTAATCTAAAATAAGCAATAATTAATTTGTCATTTAAATATTTAACTTCTAAATCTTTGATCTTTCTTTATCTCAGAATTGAGGAAAATGCCTGAAAAGACAAATATAGAATAAAATTGACAAAACTTAGCTCAAAAAATCAAGTTTAGCTTTCGATACTTTTATTTCCATACGGTTTTAATTACTCAATTCAAAGAGGAGAGGACCTACACTTGCAACTTTAAAGAGTTAAAGAAAAGCTTTTACAACTATAGCACTATGGTGATTAATTTTTTGTGATAAAGATTTTATTGTTAAGCCGTTGGGTATTGTTTGTGTCATTTTATTTATCGCAAAATACAAAGTGGGTATTAACAGCAAGACACCCAAAAGGCAAACTCGTCCAAATTAGGTGACCAATTGCAGCAATTAATCTCAATAATGAAGTGCATTATGCCCCAGCGGGCTATTAAATAATATTCACACACCATATATGCAGATATTGTTATGTAAACGGTGACAGATCAATAAAAATGGCACTAATTTCATTCCTAAATTATGTTTACTTTTGCATAAATTTCAATAAATTGCCAACAACAGCTTGTCTCAACTACGCACCAGTCTTTTGTGCTCTGCATTAGTCGTATCAAGAGGAGAAGAAATAAAAAAAAAAGAACCAGAGACAAGTCAACAAATTATAAATTATGCTGTTGCAGCTGATGGAATTAGAGCAATTCATTTATGTACGTTTATGTCGATTGCGTTAAATATTTACTTGCAAGTCGTATTAAGTATTTTTCACATAACTTCAGATGCTCCATTCATGTCTATGTGCAAATGGTGAGCTTTTCACTCTTTTGCCCAAAGGAAGTTATGTGTCCCTCTATCTCTTACTTATGCTTTTTTTATGCTGGCGTAACACTCAAAGTCAGTCAAGTACATCGACTTGAAGTGTTTCTTTTTTTCTGCATTTTCAATTACCATTTCAACTGCAGATCTTCCCTCGCATGACAAATGTCTCATGGAAAAAATTATAAATACATAGATTGAAGACCTTAAGTGGAAAAATGCTCCATAGTTAGACGTGCAATTAAAATTCCTTGCCATAAATTAGTCTAGCATCTAATATAGGTACCATGTAAAAAATAGCTCTTGCTGCTCATGGTGACCTCCTCGGTGATAGAATGGATCTGTCCATCGCTTTCCATAGATATTTCCAGAGGAAAAATTCCCAAGAAAATCTGTTTTTAAAAAATGTTGGGAATACATCAAAATCGAAAATACAAAGAGTAGCAGAAATTTAATTTGCTCCGAAAATTATTATTCAATTTGTTAAGTATATTCGATTTGAGCAGCTAAAAGGGGTGGAAAAGCCTCCGAGACTTTGCGAAATGCTCGAACTCATAACTTAGATGCTATTCCCTTAAAAGTAATTTCGCAACATTTACCGTTTACCGGTTCACAACCGATTTGACCCGGTTTATAAATCACTCGAAAGATATCCCAAAATAACATAGAAGCAATATATCGTCAGTTGAATCAGCATTCATCATAACTTCATTTTTGCGATTTTGGGATATAAACATATATGGAATCAGCGTAAATTTGTTTATTAAACGCACTTGAGAAAAAGAAACTTTTATAAGCCCAATAAAAATTATTTTAAACAAAATTTATCGTAAGTGCTCTTAATTATGAAAAAAATTATCAGAATTTGTCGTAACTTCCAGTTTTGGGGAAGTTACTACAAGTTTTCATACAAAATTTTCTCTAACACTGAAAGCAATCCGAAAAAGTCAAAATAACATTCCGGAAATGTTAATTTTACCCTGCAGTATTGATCCAAAATCGGTGTAAATATTACCCTTTTTAGGTGTATTAGGGGTTAAAGGTATCCTTCTTCATGTTAATTTTAGCACTAAAATAGTGTAAAATTAACATTAAAAAATGTTGATATATTTTTATACCTATAAAAAGTGTTAAAGTTCTGAGGAAAAACAGTTAATCGCACCCTCGTTTTTTCGCAGTGAATCAGCATTTGAGGTAACTTCTTTTGCTCGTTTGCGTGGCTTCTAATTTGCAGCAACAATTTAATATCTCTCAATAAAACGATCACAAACTCTTCCAAATAATCAAAGACATTGCGAATAATGTAACATTAAATCATTTTAATTCAATATTTGCGAGAACAAAGTTAACAAATCATAACAAAAATGTTTTGGGAAATTATTGTACACATTGAGCTCCACACATTGTGTACTCGGAATTTTGGGTTTTACAATTTTAGTTCTCGGGATTTTGGCTCTTTTTATTTTGGCTTTCCGGGATTTTGGTCTTCGGAATTTTGGCGCACGGAATTTTGGATGTTGAGATTTTGACGCTCACGATTTTGGCTCTCCTGGATTTTAGATTTCGGGATTTCAGCTTTCGGGATTTTGGCTTGCACTGATTTTGGTTTTCGGAATTTTGACGCTCGGGATATCGGCTTTCAGATATTTTGGGTTTTCAGGATCTTGACGTTCGGGATTTAAGTTTTTCGAGATTTTAGATTTTCTTGATTTGAGTTTTCCGAACTTTTGGCTTTCCGGAATCTTGAATTTCGGTAATTTTAGAGTTAGAGATTTTGGCGTTCGGGATTCTGGCTTTTCGGGATCTTACCCTTAGGGATTTTGGCGTTCGGGATTTTAGCGTTCACGATTTTGTCTCTCCTGGATTTTAGATTTCGGGATTTTAACGTTCGGAATTTTGGTTTGCAGTAATTTTGGTTCTCGGCATTTTGACGTTCGACATTTTGGCTTTCAGAGATTTTGGCATTCAGCATTTTGAGTTTTCAGGATCTTGACGTTCGAGATTTAAATTTTTCGAGATTTTAGATTTTCTTGATTTGGGCTTTTCGAGCTTTTGGCCTTCCGGAATCTTGGATTTCGGTAATTTTGGAGTTAGGGATTTTGGTGTTCGAGATTCTGGCTTTTCGGGGTCTTACCCTTAGGGATTTTGGCTTTAGGGATTTTAGTGTTCACGATTATAGCTTTTCGACAACTTAGCGTTGGGGGTTTTAGCTTTTCGGGAACTTAGCGTTCGGGATTTTGGCTCTTCGGAAACTCAGCGTTCGGGATTTTGACTTTTCTTTGATTGTGACTTTTCAAAACTTTAACTTTCCAGAATCTTGGATTTCAGTAATTTTGGAGTTAGGAATTTTGGCGTTTGGGATTTTGGCTTTTCTTGTTTTGGGCTTTTTGGATCTTGGCGTTCCTGATTTTGGCTTTTCGAAAACTTAGCGTTCGGGATTTTAGCTTTTCGGAAACTTAGCGTTCGGGATTTTGGCTTTTCTTAATTTTAACTTTTCAAGATTTTAACTCTCCGGAATCTTGGATTTCAGTAATTTTGGAGTTAGGGATTTTGGCGTTTGGGATTTTGGCTTTTCTTGATTTTGGCTCATGGGATTTTGGCGTTCATGATTCTGGCTTTTCGACAACTCAGCGTTCGTGATTTTGGCTTTTCGGAAAGTTAGCGTTCGGGATTTTGGATTTTCTTGATTTTAACTCTTCAAGACTTTAACTTTCCGGAATCTTGGATTTCAGTAATTTTGAAGTTAGGGATTTTGGCGTTCCGGATTTTGGCTTTTCGTAATTTTGGCATTCCAGGACTTTATCTTTTGGGAATTTAGATTTTGGCTTTCCGGGATTTTAGTTTTCCGAGATTTTCGGCTCACCGGGGATAACCAATTATGCAATCATCAAGACCCAGAGTGCAGAGATCCATGAACCTGTCTCTCAATTGAACCAACAAGACGGACTCTTCTCTCAATGAACTTCCTCTTTTCGGTCCCGTTCCAAAATGCAGAAGATTTGCAATTTTTAAATAATGACCGTTGAAATTTAAAAGAACAACTGACTTCTATATGTTCCGCAGAACTTATCTCTAGCTTAACTAGCTCATTGAGAAAAAATAGGACATACCTTTTTGATTTAATGTTAGGTCCTCTAACAATTTTTATCATCCTTATCCTCCTTATCAGAGACACTTACGAGAAGGATTATTAAGTATTACAATGAAGCATTTCCGTATAGCTTCTCCGTGAACTTGTATAGATACAAAAAGAAAATTCCTAGGTAAATTAAATGTAAGTTTTCGATGTGGTAAAATTGGTGTGAAAGACTTTTTATTGGGTACGAAAGACAAGCTGTACCATGAGTTTGCACACTTTTTTCTTGCATTCTCAACTTAAACATTGTATTGCAGGGTGGGAGAAAAAGCTCCTTCGCCATGGTCAATTGAATTTTTCTGCAAGTGCAATAAAATGTAAACAACTTTGAAAAATTGCTACATCCTGGGAAATCCTCGGCAACATACGAATAGAACCAACCCAGAGATATGTTTTGTACATTTTATGTTCTTTAAACCACATAAAAAAAAATGGAAGAACTTTCATGTTACATTCGCGTCATATCCAAAGCATTGGGGCGACAGCTCTGAGCGATCAAAACAACTCCAGAAATTTCTGAAAAGCTACCTCAGTCATGGAAAATTTTGTTGGCAAATATGAGCTTGGTTAAAACTAACTTTTCATTGCGAATCTGCAACAGATTCCCAACGGCAAAATGTTGTAATAATCAAACACTTTCCACATCCCTCCATATGGAGTGCGTACTAGCTCGTGCAAGACAAATTTTCTCATTTAGCAACTTTCCTCAAGCTCCTCAATCACCATCTTCATGCTCCAAGATTAATTCAATCGCTGACACTTCTATTTGCAATGAGAGATCATCACAAATTGACGCGTCAATTATACTGTCATTAAGTCTTTTTTTCTTTTAGTTCTTTCTTGCTTCTCTGGTACATTTCAATTATGAGCCATTGCATGATTTTATGCACATTGATCTAAATTTTTTTTATTGAAATTTATGCATAGAATATTGAATATGCAATTTCCACATTGCGATATTATAGATTGATATTGCAAAAAAAAAGTGAAATTCACTAAATTCAAGCATTGACGGAGCTTTTCCATCAGAAAACTCGTTTATTGCAGGGATATTTTATGACATGCTAACGCATTTTAATTAATGCTACTAATCCATAAAGATGCTATTAGAGATACAGAATTTTGCACCTACACGGCGACTTTATGATCTTCTGACGGATAAATCGTTAAATTGTAATTTTCATGTCTTGATCGTGAAAGAAAAGACCAATCGAAATTGTTCTATATTTTACACCAACAACACCTCAGAATTTATAAAAATATTTGATTGGATATAGATTAAAAAGAAGCGCAAGCCGGGCATAAAAGAAACGATATAGGGGGAGGCTTTAAGGCTTCGCACAGACTCTCACTCCGAACACAGGGAAAAATATAAAGTGTTCGATTGTGCGAAACCTGAAAGCTTCCCTCTACCAAAGTGATTGTATAAAATATTTGGAAAAATTATTATTATAATATTATTATTGTAATCTTACATGGCATACGGTTCAAAGCCTCCAAGGGAGAAGCTTAAAAAGCTTGAATGAATTTTAAATTTCCTATAAAATACCCAAGCAGCATTTGATATCTAAATAATATATGTCTCAAATGTAACCAACGTATGAACATAATGGAGGTGTATTATCTGAAAATTAATATACGTTGTGTATATGCCAAAAAAAAAATAATTTAACTAAAAAAATAAAGAAAATATTAGTTATTTTCTAAATATTAATATGAATAATTCTCTTTATTTCATAAATTCCAGTTAATATATCGGTATATCCCCTTAAAATTACGACTAAATGATTTTGGACCCATAAACAGGTCATAAAATAATCCATTTTTGAGTAAAAATGTGTAAAGCTATGTCAAAAATATCGAAAGTATATTTATCTTACATATTCTTAATGTTATGTTCACATAATGTCGTGAAATTATATGAACATCATGTTTTGATATTTTTTAATTATATTTATTCTATAAAGGAGACAACTTGTATACAACTTGTATAACGCTGCTAGATTGTCAAATTCTGCTTTATTTACTAATTAGAGATACATCTCTGAGTTGAAATTTGTGAAAAAAAGTGGTGTGTTACACAAAATTAGGGTCTGAAAGTGCATCACTGTCAGCAGTAAAGTAGAGTACTAAGTTAGGAGTGATAAAACTCAGCAAGATAAGGAAAATTCATGGATAAATAGTCAATTAAAACTGTGTCTGTTTGTTAAAAAATCTTTCTTTAATTGCAGTATATAGCGGGAGTGAAAGCTTTAAAATACTTTTCTGATCATTTGTTATTAAACTTAATTGTAGAAAGAGTGCCCAAAAATACCGAAAAAATCATCAAAATCACAATTTTGCACTGTTTGACACTTGATGTTGTGGGGTTATATTATTACTAAAAAGAATCTGTATTGTAATTATTAAGGGTACAGCAAAGTTCTCGCAGTAACCAACGTCACAATGATTCTTTATCAATAGATTGTAATTGGTAGTACATTTTGTTATTAAGAAGTGTAAACAACATATTTCTTCATAAAGTTTAAAATGACGAGTGACGGTCAGAAATGGCTCATTTGCAGGAACTTCTGTTGTTCTGCTTTCGCCAAAAGAAATCTGCGCCTGAAGCCTATAGCAATCTTGTAAAGACTTACGGCGACCATGCTCCAACAGAAACAACTTGCAGAGATTGGTTTAGACGCTTAAAAAAGAGTAACTTATATATATACAATATATGTAATATATATACAATATATGTTATATATATACAATATATGTTATATATATACAATATATGTATATATACAATATATATAATATGGACAATATCTTGAATGAAATAATATTTTCTAATTTTCTTTAATAAAACTTGAATTTTCACAAAAAAAACTGCGAGAGCTTTTTTGTACACACAATATAATGTGCGACATAATGTGAATATAATAACAAAAATATGTAAAGACGTGTTTTACTTCTGCATTTCTTACATTATCAGGTTATGATGTCTAGATTTTATTTCGTCGGAAATAAAAGAGGATTATGGCGTGGAAAACTACAGGAAATAGATGAAGCCAAACTTAATTTAATGGAAAAATATGCAAAAAACATTGATGAGCACCGATATTTGTCAAGAATTGTGTTTAAAGTGATGTATTCTATCAACAGACATAATGGAAACCTGAGATTTATAAGATTTTTTTTAATGATATTCGATGGAAATAGCAATAAAACCACAAAATTTGATTTTCTTTAATTTCCCGGCTTTCTTTTAGGCCTTTCAAGTCGGGAATGAAATATTTTTCACTAAAATTGTATCCTCTAACGGTAAACAGTCTTTGCATTAAAGTTTCATACACGATAAAAGTGCACGAGGCACAGAAAATGTGACTCAATCGTCAAAGATAAAAAAAATTTATCATTCGAAGAAAATATTTGCGCGAGTTTTGAAGAAACATTCAAAAGAAATGATAGTTTTTCATCCGATAGTTATAATATTGACATTACAGAGTGATTATATTATTCAGTCATAATCGATACATTTTACCGTACATAATATCGTGATTATATATAAAATAAGAAAATGTTATATTTCGGATTTAAAAATTCCCTATTCATCCGAATATGAACCTCTTTTATGCGAGAAGAAATTTGTAAAGTCTTCGCCATAATTTTAGTATAGATAACGAATAAATGCTCTTTGGGTATGTAGGGTAATACGGCAGTCTATCCTTTGTTGCACGACCGATGAGAGATAGTGTGACTGGAAGTGATTTATAGATATTGAAAATTTTTCATATAAATTGTGGAAGCGCTTAAGCAGTATCAAGAGGCAGTGGTTTGCAGATTATCCTTAGAACCCTTAATAAACGAATAATTTATTAGGCAAATTTTTAAAAATTTTTATTCATATTTCCACTGAAATTATTCTTTTTAATAAATTATTTTTAAATATTTTAATAAGGATGAAAAAGTGCTGTACATACATTTCTACTACATATAATGGCTTCCTTTTGCCTTATCTATCTGTGCTTGTTCTTAAACTTTGCTTATAATTTTCGTCATGTCACACTCAGAACTTATATCCCTTTTTTAAGATGAAGTTTAAACACTTAAAACTTTTAAAGAGAATACTTTAACACTCCTCATAATCCCATTCACACTTTTGCAAGTTTAGGATGAACTAAAAAACACGTCGCATGAAATGAGTCCATACCTCCTACGTACCGTTAAAATTTTCATTGCAAAATAAAAATAAATTTACTATAATGCGATATATAAAACTTTTTTTTATTTTTCCAGAATGATGCCCCTAAAGTGGAGCTTCCCAATAGACCTTAGTTCCCAGCATTTTAATTTCTTTTTTCCAAATATCGGTTCAAAACTAAGATTTCATTTGACATTAATACATCGAAAAAACAGTGGGCGTGACTTAAATTATTATTTACCGTAGATGCGGATGACTTATGTCATCCGTGGGAGACTAACGATAGTCTTCAACAATCCAATCTACCATATCTAATCAGTGAGGACCACTCTTAAACATTAGAATTAAAGAAAACTTTACAAACGGTATTGGTGTTTTACGACGGTTGATTCAAGTAATATCAATTCTGGTATACGCCAAGGGATGGGGCAGATAAGAAAAAATTGATTTTCCCAAAGCTTTCGGCTCAGACTCCAAGCCCTCCTCAGTGGTATCTGGACTCTTCTTGCTTTGTCATAGGCCTCCTTAGTTCCCATGCCTTACTAACCAAGGAGACCTCTGACAATGCAAGAAAAGAACAGATTTTCAAGAAAATAATTAAATTTATGTCATATGAAAAATAATAATCTGAGGCTAACTGATCAATGTCCAAGAAGGAGTACCCGCGACGAATTCCCGATTTTCCCTGTGTAAATCTTCATTTGAAATAGTGGACAGACAGTGTGGACAAAATATCAGAGACAAGTCACAGATTTGACCACTCACTGAGGAAGACGTGTTGAAGTGTTGAAAGCTTTGGCAATGAATTTTGTGTTTGCCTACTGAAAGGATTGCACCCCTTGACGCATCCAGAGGGAGTTCATCTCCTTGACCTTCTTATACGAATTGCCGTCAGTAATCTACCGAAAATTTTTGATAATGTTTTTTATATTATGAATGATTTAGAAGAAGTAAAAAAAAGAATTTCATCAGTCCAAAAACAAGCGTTTAAGTAGCACTGTTCGGAAAACGATCGAGTCACCCCACCTTATTATAGTCCACCTGATTTCTCAAACATGGATCTGTCAAGAAACTTATGGCCGTCGCTACGAAGATTTGTGATAAAGTATTGGAAGTCGATTTCAAGTAAAATTCGATCTGGTGTAAATTCCGTTATTTTTAAAGTATCGTTAGAATTCGGAAGGTGAAAAATGTCTTTCGAATTTGGAAGAATCTACTGTACGGGTATATCAAATCAAATGCTTTAAACTCGAAAGTTTTCAGTATTTACGTTAAGCTATATGGATTAACCTTAGGTCTGAAGCTTGTTTTACTTTCGATCTTGATAGGACTTTTCATTCCTGTTAGGTGATCAAAAGGTTGTTACTTGTTACCAAACAACTTGGTGACAATCTATAAATGTGTCTGCAAGTCTTATGGATTTCGATTTATCTATCAAGCCGCCAATTTTAAATTGAGTGCTGTAGAGAGTTGGAGAACAAAACCGATTAAAATGGACCCTTTGCGACAACATTTGACCCTCTAGACTCTGCGCCGAGACACATTGCGCAACCGGCGCACTTCTCACCCCGAGCTTTAGGTCCGCAACAAGATCAATGTGTCCACCGATCACACGGCTTGTGTGCATAAGGTGTGGTCTCCAAAGTCACCGTCTGCTGACCAGACGATGTCGAATGCACTGACTATATAAGGTGGCTCAATCTGTGTCAGTCCCATCAAAATCAGTTCAGCTCGTGATCAGTGCAGTGCGCGATCTGCGTCTCATCCATTTTACAACAACGTCTGTGCACCCGAGATTTTCCGTGCAAGAGATAAAAGATGTTCAAGGTACATCAATTTTTCCCTCCCCAAAACAATGTCTATTCCCTCACAGACGCCAATTTCTCATTGTGCCACATGGATAGTCTCACATGGGGAAGATTGTGGATGGAAAATGAGCGCGAAGATCAAGGAAATTAATAACGCGTGTGAATTGTGCGGTGTTTCAATTAAATGGATTAGTGGGTGAGAGAAGGCGCGCAATTGTGGCAAGAAACATTTGTAAAAATCAAAATAATCACTCGTGCTATAGTGTTTCATCTTATTTTGAAAGAGAAAATATGTTTATTTACCTCCAAGCACGTTCGAGAATCTGACATAAAATGAATGTTTGTGAGATTGCTCCTCTTCATTTGATGTTAATACCTCACACTCCCCCAAAAAATCTGATAGACCCTCTTTAATGCAATTAAATCCCACCAAATTCGCTTGAAATGTTTTTTTAATGGTCTCTCCGCGAGTACCAAGTGCACTGTTAGTCTACCAAACGGTTATTTAAATTCATTTAGGATGTACTTTTGCGAAATATGTTTCTTATGAGATTTTTTTTCTTGGCAGACGTCCTTTAGTCGGTTCAAAATACGTAGCTAATTTTTTTCTTAATTAAAAAAATAAATGGCAAAGTTAAAAACATGTAAAACAGGAATAAAGTAATAACAAAGCTTTTTTTCCTAAAATAATTTTTGTTTACTAAAATAATAAATAAAATTATCAGTAAATGGAAAAAATTGTTTTCGTTCATAGAACGTATGACAGATTCCTATTTTTGAAAAAAAGAGCATAAGGATTTGAGAAAGGTATTTCAACTCAAATTAAAAGATCTCAAAATTCATTTTAAAATATTACGGCACTATATTTAATTTTTCAAATTTGAATAGTTATATATTTTTGTAATAATGATTCGGAAATGAAAAAATGAAGAAATAAAATTAAAAAAGTAAATAATAAGAAAATATTAAATGTTTTAAATATGAGCAATAAAATATAGAATTTTGCTAAGTAGAGAAACAATCTCTAATACAGAAATGAGCCTAATTGATGTAATAAAGTTTCTCAAGGGTTGTAGTTGAAATTAAAAGCCCTAGTTAGTTTTCTTTTGCTAAAGCTTACGCAATAGATTTGCTTCAAAAGTTCTGAATTACGTACAAACTTTTAAATTACTTAATATTTTTTTTTAATAATTAATTTGTTTAGTGAAATAAAATTAGACAATCAAAAAGGTATATCTCAAAAGCGAAAAATAGTTAATAGGAAAATACATATTAACTTTACCAAGACCGGTCAAATTGACTCGTTTAAAGAGTTTTTAAAATTAACACATTTTTATACGGTACAATGTCGCTATAAAACTTTATGATTTTTTTTAAAAATGCATGTAATGTATTTTTCAGTGTTTAATTCTACTTTACTTCTCTTTTCAAAGAATAAATTTGTGAGTATCCTACCTCCCGTGGTCTATAATTTAACCTAATGCACTAGGAAAAACGACCAGAAACGGTCGGTAGATTTATTGTTAAATAAATCATTAAAATAATAATTTTACCGTGCTACCACACTAGGATTTTTTTTTCAATTTGTAAATTCAATTTAATTTTCAGATGAATTGTTTCTATGCATTATTTCGCATTAAAAGTAATTTGAATTGATAGATTATCACTTATTTATTGATATAAACTAATACTTGACCCACCAAAACATGTTTAAGCATACTAAAATAGCATAAATGTGGTTGCTCAATTAAAATTGAATTTAGCAAATTAAAATGTTAAAATTGCTTATTAATTTCAATTTTTATTGCAGTTAAACAAGTAGCCTTTTGTACCAAATTCTTCTTATTAAATTTATTCACTCGTAATTAATTAGTGATACACTTGTACGCGAGTGAAGCTTCAGTATCAGAAGTAATTTGCTGAGTTCCTCCAAAGCAATTCGAAGGAAATTGTTGTGTCAAGAAATCGCAGATGGGATGTCTTCATACAGATTTTCAACAAGACTGTATGAGAATCTCTTCATGATCCCCTTGCCTACAACCCTTTCTTCTGGCTTTGGGGATTTTTTTGCATAACAAATAAGTGACTTATAAGACATTTTATGGACTATCACACATTTTCCGTAGTTATTCACAATCAAAAATTTCGCGGCACTATTTAAAATTGAGCAAATTTCTTGCAAAATTTGTCCTGGCTGTGAGAATTTTCAAGTAAATTCTAGAAATCTTATAATGCTCAATTGGCTCAATTGAATTTAAAATTAAATTATGAAAATTCTAGTAAGATAGCACCGTTAGGATAGTAGAAATCTCTTAGTATTAAAAAGAAAATTAAAAAAACAATAGTTTTGAAATTTTAATATCTTCATATTAAAATTTTAATTTAATATAAACAATATTCTTCGACTTCAACAACTAAATAAAAAACTCATAAAATTTACTATTTTTATAAATATTTGCATTAAATAAATGGCCAGTGTAATAAATCTGTTTTTAACAAATTTATTCTAATTTCTTCTACTTATTAAATAAAACAAAATTCCGTAATTAGTTATTACAAGCATTAAATTCTTTTATTATTTTTTTTTATTAAAAATTTATGAAAGTTCTCTTCGAAATTTAGAAAAAAAACAGTATAAAACTTGTAATTTATTTAATATTTTGTTATCTAAAAATATATTTTTTATGCTCATTGTGTTTTTCATTGGAAAACATGGTCGATCGATGAAAAATTCGATGGTGAAAAGGTACACTTTTAATTTTTCTGAGAAATTAACAAATTAAAATTTGTGAATATGAATGGATTTTCGCTTTATTTGGAGCAAAATTAACTAAATAATGAAACTGTGGTATGGAAAATATATAAAAATATAGTAATTTAATACTGTATTTATCATGAAAATAGTGACGTTTCCATTTGGAGTAGCGAAAAATTTCCATTTGAAGCAGGTTATGAATTTGCTTAATTTATCCTATTTGCAAAATATATTTGCAGTTTGCTTTGAATCTTTAGGGGAATGTAGGCATGTTTCGCACACTGTGAACGTTCAAACGATATGAATTTTTTCTTCGTTTGCAAAAAGTTGGTTTACAGAAAGTTCCGGCTTAAGTGAAAACGGATTAAAAGAATTTAATACGAATTGCTTACTATTGGGAGCTCATTTATAAAATAATTTTTGGAATATTTGATATAAAATAATTTTTGGAAATAGTCCAAAAAATTGGTGCTGAAAATGTTTTTGTATACATCACGGCGTTTCCATAGCTTATTCCAAAGACCTCTCCTGTGAGTATGCAATTTTTTCTGTATCGCTGGAGTGAATTCGCGGGCTTCTCTTCGGTCCTGAGAATTTCTTTGAAAGCGGAACTCCCTGTACCAATTCTCATATCGTCTCGTGAGACTAATAATTATCTATCTTATGGCTAATAAATGACGAACTAGATCAGAGGTGTACAAGAACCGTTTGAAACCGAAAAAACGTCAAAAGAAACTTGTACGTCATTGGTCAAAACGCTACTATAACAAACTTATTTTGACGTTTATTCGGTCTCAACGGTTCTTGCACACCTCTGAACTAGATTTTTGAATTTTCACTATGTGCGAACCATGCCCACATTCCTCTATTTCTTGAAAACGATGGTTCGCTACGTAGTCCGTATAGAAACAAAGAAAAAATGCAGATTCCCCAGTTGATGATCCAACCAACTTATTCGTTCATTTTGAACAAAATATCAGAAAGCCTATAAAATCACTCGAAATAACCGTTGAAATACTTGACAGTGTACACGTTTACAATATTAGAGAGAAAGAACAGAGACCATATACCAATTGGTACAAATTGAAAGTTACCAACGATCCAATTTTCACAATTTTCCACCCATATACTGTTTTTTGCTAAAATTGAATGTAAGAATTGTGGTGGAATCAACTCTCACTTAAGAGAACACTTACGTCAAATATCTACTTGAGAACGTAATCCATTTTACCAATTTCCTCCCCATATTTTTCCCATACTTGGATCATTTTGCAACCACCAAGGATGAAGGAAAATTTAATGAAATTGTTCTATACTTTTGGCTCACATAAGACTTGTTTAGCCCTTTGCACGAAAGAACTGGGAAAGACGGAAGTGACGTGCATTGGGATTGCTGAAAATTGCAAAGAAGCCCCATCATCATTCACGTGAAATATACAAGACGGAATTTTTCTATCCTTGTATCTATTTTTAACTGAGAGAACTTTTCTTTTTTCTCATCTTTTCTCGTGGTCACATCTTTAGGCTTCCTGTCTCCTCCTCCTCCTGGCCATTGCCGTCACCGTGAATGCAGTTGCAATTGGTGTTGCGGCCCCTGCAGCAGTCATAAAGGTAAGAAGTTTATTGACAAGTAATACAAATTGCAAGGCAAAGAGACTTCTTACACTTAAATTAATTATAATGCATCTTGTAGCATAAAATTGATAGGAACTTAAATTAAAAAACCAAGAACATAAAAAATATTTAAAATTCTTCGAAATACAAGTCAGACTTTAATATACCCAATGGAGCTATGCAATTAATTTGTTATCCAATATCTGAAGTCTAAACTAGCTATTCCAGATTCTAAAATCTCTGATAGACCTTTCGGATCAGAAACAGCAAGGGGGTCAGTAGGGATCCGTATGATCAGTCAGAGAGGATCAGCAGATAAGTAAGGATGACGTCCTTATAAAATAACGTCCTTCAATTTAAATCAATTTAATTTGAAGATATTTTCATACCTGCGAAGGGTACAAAATTTCTTTTAAAAGAAACCTAAAATTCATGGAGATCAGATTTTATTGGTTATTCCAGGGCTCAGGCCGTCAAAGTGTCTTAAGTGGTCTTTAAACTAGAGTTTTAGTCCCGTTCCCGAAGGTCTCAAAATTCTAAGCAACTAATTTTAATGCATTTTCAAAACCAAATTGATTATTTATTCTTAATAATCCTACACACAAAAAAATGGAAAATTCTTAAACAGAAACACCCAGGAATTTAATTTCAAATCCCATCGAATGAATGCCAATGCCCTAATTCTAAATCCTTAATCATTTAGTTATAGTTTTAGTTGCAAATCTGTAGACATTTTTCATTTTCCAGCTAATGCTGAACTTAAGTTCCCGATCTCTTAATTTGAAAGAGCTAGGGATTCTAGCTCATTTCTTTCGCTCAGAGCTTCTAAACTTAAACGCCTCGGGGATTCACGTCCAATTTAAGTTCCCAGGATCTTATATATTCTTAAATTTAGAGTCAAAATTTTTCTGTGTGTAATAATCTTCATTGATAAATCAATTAGAGAAATTAGGCCATACTTATAAGCATTAACATTTTACTTAAGACAAGAACTTTTTCTTTAATTCCCTTTTATTTTTTTAATTGCTTAGTTTTACTCTTGAAACTTTACTCTTGAAAAAAAACTCTTGAAACTCAGACTTCTTTCGGACTATTTATTTTGAAAATTAAAAAAACAACCTGTAATCTAAAGAAAAATTGTCAGGAATAGTTCTACAGTTATGCGCCATTGTTCATTGCTCATGTTGAGAAATGTGTTAAATGCATTTTCTCCATTAACACGATAAAGTTTTTAAAATATACCTTGGCAAGAATGGTCAGTAAAAATTAAAGTTTATTAGTAAAAGAATTAGTTTGACCAGCAAAATTTCAAATTTGATCAGTAAAAGGATTGTTTTAGAATCAGTAAAACAATTTGTTTAGTATAATATTTAAACGTACCAGGAATTGATCTAAAACTGCCGGTAGAAATTTACTTCGATCAGTAAATCAGTCGAATTTGGTCAATAAGGGGTCCGGCACACCTTTTAGATCAGGAAAATTTCATGAAGTCGAAACTCACATCCCTTTCTATCTTAAATCTATTTCATATGTCTATCTCACTCTTTTGAACTCTTCTTCTTATTTTAAACATCACAACAAAGTCAAATTATCTCAATCAAATTTAGAATGAGACAGATATATGCAAAACGTGTGAGAAAGACAGGAATGTTAATTTTGAATCCATGAAATTTTCTTAATCTAAAAGGTGTGTAGTAGCCATAACATATCAAATTCTAGTCCCTATGGCTCCGGCACACCAGATCAGGAAAATTTCATGAAATTAACATTCAACAAAATTGACATCCCTTTTCTTTCTTAAATGTTTTGCATATCTCTATCTCATTCTTTCGCACTCCAAATTCGATTGAGCTAAATTGAATTTCTTGTGATATTTAAAAGAAGAAAAAGAGTGCGACAGAGTAAGATATACACATGCAAAGCCCGCGGGAAAGAAAATAATTCGAATTTCGACTTAATGAAATTTTCCTGATCTAAAAGGTGTACCAGAGCCATTACTGACCAAATTAAACCTTTCTACTGACCAAGTTTACTATTTCATTGATCAAATTTATTTCTAGAGGTTATCCGGGCGGACATTTCGTCGATATATGAAAAAGCATTGAACCATTTCTAATAACCATTTTCAAGGTCAATGGTTAAAAACATTCTAGAGAGCGTAATTCACAACTGAAAAGCATCATATTTGGGGTCATTGGAAAGCTCTTAGAATTCATCACAATTCTGAACCAAGTCCTATCGATTGTGAAACGGTTATGAACCGATAATGTACAGCGACATATATACTCCTATAATGAAATAAATTAATAAGCTATTTTAGAACATCTTTTGAGTGATTAATAAAATCGATGAAATTGAATAAAAAAAAATCCTAGTGGATCTTTGGAAATTCTTGAACACCTGAACACTACCCTTTTTCTTATGTATTGAAGCAATAAAGAAGCGATTCTTTAATAACCATTCATAATCGATTCCAATCGCTTCCTGGTAATGTACTGGTTCATAATAGACAACTAATTTATATCCGAAATTCAATTATATTACTCCTAAAGTATTTTCGGTAATGTTTTGAGTGATTTATAAGTCGGTTCAAATCAACTGAAAACCGGTAACGAACCAGTTATAAACCGATAAGTAATTTTTGTCCTAAAATCAATTTTATTACTCTTAAAACTATTTTGTGATTCTTAGTGATTTTTGAATTGGTTTAAATCGATTGAAAACCGATATGTGGTAAATGATGCAAAAGTATCTTTGGATTATAACATGTAAAGTCACAAGTTCGAGCACTGCGCAAAGCCTGGGACGCTTTCCCATCCTTTTTCTTATTTTCTTGCACTATAGCAGGCAGTATGATGCCCTAGGTATACTTGCATCTTAAGCCGAGAGACAATTTAATGTAATTATAATCGCAATAATGATCGGATTACATTTCCATCTGTTTCTGACTAATCTATCTCTCGAACTAAGCAGAGCAAAGGCTTAGTTACTATGGGAAACTGGTGGGAATTTAGTCAAATCATTATTTTGGTTATAATTACGTTAAGCGGTCTTTCGGCTTAAGTCGTAAGCGTGTCAAGACGTTAGTTATTCTTTTTTTATTTCTAATTGAAACAGCTTGAATTGACACTTTTTTGTTTTGATTTTAAAGAATTATTTCCAAAACTCGGAAAATTATTTTGAAATTTTGTATAGAGCTTTATATGCTCACTAGAATATACCTTATTAAAATAATTTGATTAGTATTTTTGTAACAATTATTTAAATAATCTAAGAATAATCCTCCGCGTCTCAAACTGCGTGAAATATGGTTCACTGAAAATCAATTACCACGTTTGTTAATACAAGCGATGATACGTTATAGGCCTTTTTGTGCGCCATCTTGGATTTTTTATTCAAAATTTAGGGAAAGCCCCTGTGAATGGTTTATTTCTCAACATATTTGATTAAGTAAGGATTTTTGAAAAGGTCTTGAAATTCCCTATTTAACTGTATTAGTTCTAGTCGTTTTAGTTATTAACTTCCACATACGTTTTTAGACATTCTAATAGAAGTAAGTCATTATAGAGAACTTTCTAACCAAAATTGCAAGTGGAAATCTAAAAATCACCCATCATACCATTCCTTTTCTGTGAAAGCAGAGCACTCATGAGTTTCATTTTTTCCACCTGCTCAGACTGAGGAATACGATGCCCACCCTCAATATTCTTTCTCTTATGACGTGAAAGATGCCATTACGGGTGACAACAAAAATCAACACGAAACACGCGATGGAGACGTAGTCCAGGGACAATATTCCCTTATTGAGCCAGACGGCACTCGCAGGACTGTGGATTACACGGGTGAGTGATAATAGAAAGTGATAATGGATAAGAAGAGTACATAGCACCATTTGGTGTGGAATTCACCCCAAGATATTCTCTCTCTGATGCTTTCTTATGCACTTTCCCCCTGTCTTTATCCTTTAATCGTGCAAAAACCTTCTGCCATGGAAATACCTTTAACAAAAACCCGAGAATCATTAAATTTACATACACGTGTGCTCAGTTAATACAGAGTCATGCAATATAGTGGTTAATGTGTCCCCTAGTAATTACAATAATTACAGAATTGACGGCAGTATTAATTACCGTTTGATAATTTCCCATTATTACGTATTATATCAATTTAATATCCACTTAGTACTACTAATTAATTATTTTCAGAAAGATTTGAAGAATACTTCACTTTAATTAGAGACAAAACTTGTTCATTATCGGATATATTGATGACAAATTGATATTAGATGCAGTGGAGGTGCCTGGTGAAAGCTTCAAAATAGAATTCTAATATTCAAGTCTTGTTTCGTCGATTCAATTTTATCCCCTTAAAAGAACAATTAGGACAATTTTTAGGTCAATTGGGCACGTGAATTTTCCTGTTTCAATTTTCAAAAGTTTTCTTGCTTTCATTGACTTGTCGACAACTCATCTTTATGGATGAGAAGATTTCAATTGAATTTTCCAGAGTATGAGGGTTCCTTCTCAAAATTTGTCTTGAGAGTTTCCTTCTATTAAAGTAACTTTAGAGAAAATTATCATTGATCGATTTCCCGATAAACGCTTTCCTTAGCACTTTGCATAATTCACAATGTATTACTTGCACGAATTTTAACTTTATTTTTCTGCTAAATTTTAGGCATTGATAAATTTAGTTAAAAGAATTGCAGACTTAAAAATGTTTAATAAATAAATAAAAAATACTAATTTTTGATTTATCTAATGTCTTATTTGAATATCTCACTATTTAGTACAATTCAAAATTCCTGCAAGATTAGTTTATCCGTATCACTAGCGCTACTAGCGAGAAAAAATCCACCAAGATGGCGCTGTCAATTGTTCTTAATTTTTAATTCTAAATATTTCTGTCGAAAATCTAAAATAAATACTAAACAAGACTGCATGAAACTTTTTAATAACTCTCTGCTAAACTAAGTTGATAATCTTCTCATTTGT